>NW_026648095.1:45000-81737 GCF_950295315.1 Erinaceus europaeus | reverse complement strand
GTGTATGTGTGTGTGAGTGTGAGTGTGTGTGTGAGAGTGTGTATGTGTGTGTGAGTGTGTGTGTATGTGTGTGAGAGAGTGTGTATGTGTGTGTGAGTGTGTGTATGTGTGTGTGAGTGTATGTGTGTGTGTGAGTGTGTGTATGTGTGTGTGTGAGTGTATGTGTGTGTGTGAGTGTATGTGTGTGTGAGAGAGTGTGTGTGTGTGAGAGTGTGTGTGTGTGCATGTGAGTGTGTGTGAGTGTATGTGTGTGTAAGTGTGTGAGTGTGTGTGAGTGTATGTGTGTGTAAGTGTGTGAGTGTATGTGTGTGTGAGTGTGTGTATGTGTGTGAGTGTGTATGTGTGTATAAGTGTGTGTGAGTGTGTATGTGTGTGAGTGTGTGTATGTATGTGTGAGTGTGTGTGTATGTGTGTGTGTGAGTGTGTGTCTGAGTATGTGTATGTGTATATGTGTGTGTGTATGTGTGTGTGTGTGAGTGTGTATGTGTGTGTGTGTTTGAGAGTGTGTGTATGTGTGAGAGTGTGTGTGTGTGTGTGAGTGTGTGTGAGTGTGTATATGTGTGAGTGTGTGTGTGAGTGTGTGTGTGTATGTGTGTGAGTGTGTGTTTGAGAGTGTGTGTGTGAGTGTATGTGTGTGTGAGTATGAGTGTGTGTGTGTGTTTTCTTGGCCTCCTCTCTCTTGGGTTGTCCTCTGCACAAGGCAGCTGTGTGCTCAGACATGGTGAAGCCTGTTTATGAGGTGAAAAGAGAATATCCAGGCTAAGGAAGAGTTAACTGAGCAAACTGTCAGAAGGGGAAGGAGAGAAGCCCCAGATGACAGGAGGCCTTGAGGAAGGTAGTGCCCCCACCCCACCTCCCCAGTAGCGTATCTTACACTGACAGGCGATGCAGCCTCTATGTCCTGAGCTAAACTTCGCAGACACAGCCGTGCAGGATGAGGGACGGTCACTGAGGCAGCCAGACCCTGAGCAGGGGCCCGAGTCCAGCCCTCAGCCCTGCAGCCTCGGCTCTGTGATGAGCTTTCTGCTCTCAGCCTGCAGCCCTGACAAAAGCTCCCTTTGTGCAGGGCCCAGAATCCTGTGTGTGGCCCGCTCATGTTCATACAATTCCTCCTTGCCGACTCCACGGGCCGGCTCTTAGTCTCGAACCCACAACCTTAACATAGGTTTTTCTTTATCTTTCACCCATTGGTTTGCACTAGTCAGCACCTGAAAACAAGAATTTCCCCAGGTTCTCTATCAACATCTTGATTCATCAAGACTTAACTCAGTGGGGGGAGAGTCCAGGTCCTGGAAACAGATGACAGAGGACCTAGAGGGAGTTGTATCGTTATGTGGAAAACTGGGAAATGTTATGCATGTAAAAACTGTTGTATTCACTGTCAAATGTAAAACATTAATCCCCCAATAAGGGGGAAAAAAAGACTTAACTCAGGCTCCGAGAGGTAGCTCAGCTCTTAGCCTGCAGGAGTTGCTTGTCTGAGTCTCCTGACTTGAGCGTCCTCACCTCACAGCCAGAGTGGTGCTCCGACTTCTCTTTCTCTCTCGTGTGACTATCTCATGTGAACTAAGTCAAGTAAATCTTGAAAGAGTTGACCAAAGAGCTTTCTCATGGTGGCATAGAGGAATCACTTGTTCCTTTTATAAAGTTTCTAAGTTAACATCCTAGAAGAGGTGTCCTTCTTGAAGACACCTTTCTTTTTTCCTTTCTTTCTTTCTTTCTTTCTTTCTTTCTTTCTTTCTTTCTTTCTTTCCTTTCTCTCTCTCTCTCTCTCCCTCCCTTCCTCCCTCCCTCCCTCCCTCCCTCCCTCCCTTCCTCCCTTCCTCCCTTCCTCCCTTCCTTCCTTCCTTCCTTCCTTCCTTCCTTCCTTCCTTCCTTCCTTTCCTTAGTGAGTTTCACCTTCAATGGCTTTCCTTCTTATTTAGGCCCTGTTTCTCTCTCCAAGGTCCAATTTACACAGTTATAGAACATTTCTGCACAGCACTGACGCCTTGGCAAGGAAGTCCATCCCCAGTCCTGAGCGTGCTGCCAACTGCCAATTAGCCAGGTGACCTTGGAGAAGTCAGGCTCCCCGTCTGGCCTGTTTCTTTTCCACCTGGAAATGTAAGATGGTCTCTTCAGCCTTTTCTAACTCCAGGCATGCTTCCTGATGTTAACTGAGAGAACATTTCTCCTTCTTCCGTGGAGCAGAATGATTCTGAACTTTTTTTTTTTTCTGGAGAGTTGTTGGACATGCTTTGATAAAATACACAGACCAGTCTGCATGTCTCGTGAACGTTGCACAGTTCCTCAGACATTCTCCACTCGGACTGGTTTTGCCCACAGGCGCAAGTCTAACCACCAACCATTGATTCTGTTGGTCAACCCAGTCAGCAGAAATTGCTCAAGGAAAGACACAGACATGAATGGAGGCACAAGTATTGAAGACGTTTTCTGATTGTCTCACCTAGAAGCATCTTGGATCTCTCTGTTCCTTTGGATGTGATTTTATCAATAAATACTGTCTGGAGTTCTGGTCAGGGGCACACCTGACACTCTCCCACCTCCAGGTGCCTGGGTGCCGGCCCCTCAGACTCCTCAGATAAACTGTGAAGTGACTGAGGTGATTTTCTCTCAACCCAGAGAGACACGTCGAATCTCGGGGTCCTGGCAGTTGGCCGAGGCTCTCCCAGCTGGTTATCATCCACACACAAGTCAACAATAGGACAAGCTCTGCATAGTAATATCGGGTCCTTTATGTTGACTAAAGTGTATGTGACAGTAACTCATGAACATAGTGTTGTGAGGATACAGCTTCTTCCCCTTCTTCTTCTCCTTCTCCTTCTCCTTCTCCTTCTCCTCCTTCTCCTTCTCCTTCTCCTTCTCCTTCTCCTTCTCCTCCTTCTCCTTCTCCTTCTCCTTCTCCTTCTCCTTCTCCTTCTTCTTCTTCTCCTTCTCCTTCTCCTTCTCCTTCTCCTTCTCCTTCTCCTCCTTCTCCTTCTCCTTCTCCTTCTCCTCCTTCTCCTCCTTCTCCTTCTCCTTCTCCTTATCTTTCTTCTTCTTCTTCTTCTTCTTCTTCTTCTTCTTCTTCTTCTTCTTCTTCTTCTTCTTCTTCTTCTTCTTCTTCTTCTTCCTCTTCTTCTTCTCCTTCTCCTCCTCCCCCTCCCCCTCCTCCTCCTTCTTCCTCTTCTTCCTCTTCTTTTTCTCCTTCTCTTTCTCCTTCTCCTCCCCCTCCTTATATTCCTCTCTCTCCATCTCCCTCTTCTCCTTCTTCTTCCTCCTTCTCCTCCTCTTTTTCTTCCCTTCCTCCTCTTCCTCCTCCTTTTCCTCTTCTTCCCTTTCTCCTCCACTCACCACTCACAGTGGCCATTTTTCTTCCTCCCTCCCTCCCTCCCTCCCTCCCTTCCTTCCTTCCTTCCTTCCTTTCTTTTTTTTTTATAGTAGAACTATTCATTTATTTATTATAGGATATGACAGAGAGAAATTGAGAAGGGAGGGAGAAATAGAGGGACAGAGAGACACCTGCAGCCCTGCTTCACCACTTGTGAAGCTTCCCCCCTGCAGGTGGGGACCAGGGGCTTGAACTCGTGTCTTTGTGCACTATGATGTGTGCACTTAACTGTCTGGCACCTTTTCATTTCTATTATACTAGAGAGGACAGAGAGACATTGAGAGGGGAGGGGAGATAGAGGAGGAGAGAGACAGAGAGACACCTGCAGACCTGCTTTGCTGCTCATGAAGCTTCCCCTTGCAGGTGGGGACCAGGGGCTGGAACTTGTGTCCTTGTGTTCTGTTTTTCTTCTTCTAGCGTTTGCCCTTCTTCCGTAGCCAGTCAACAGCGTCAGGTTGAAAGCTGTCAGGAGCTGCTTGTTGCTGGCTTTGAAAGTGACTGGGATCCATGTGGATTCAGTCGGCTAGGAAGGATCGTCAGTTTCCCCAATGAATGGGTACTCACGGGATGCACCACGGGAAGGTCGATCCAATGCATCCCCTTGTGCTCTGTAATATGTGTTAACGGTGCATGTTGCTGCCTGGTCCCCAAATCTGTCTGTGGCCTCACTTTCCACCACCAGCATAGTCTCCCATCCCGGGACCCTTAGATGTGTGAGAGCGAGTCAATGTGTGCAATTCAGGGCATCCTCTTTGGGGTGAATTCCTGGGATTGATTCCTGGTGTCAGGAGAACAGAGCTTCAGCCTGCCAAGCTAAAGGGACTGAAAGTTTGATACTGTGCAGGTGACATTTGAAACAATAAATGACACAAAGGTCATTGTCTGTGGAGTTGAGATCTCTCTCCTTTCTTCTCTTTCTCTGCGTCTTTAGAGACAAGGTGCTGGAGCGACCAACGGGAAAGACAAGACTTCCGGAGAAAATGGTGAGAGCGGGGAGAAACCCGCCAAGGCGTGTGTTTGTCTTTTCTGCACCCCCGGGGAGTGTGGCAGGTGGGGCCCTTGCCTTCCATCCAGTGCGAGTGGGCTTGAGCGAGTCTCAGCGCCAAGGTCTGGTGTCACCAAGGAGGAGGAGCTGGGATAAATGCAGGGTCAGGAGTGGGATTTCTTCCCCCAGGGAAGGGGGGGTGGTTCCCACTTTGGGTGAGGTGGTAATTATGATGCAAATATAGTCCTCTGCTTTCTTCATTAGCATTGGTGGTGAGGAGAAAATGAGATCAAATGAGATAAGTGCTTTGAAAACTGTGAAGTGCTCAGTTTTCTGGTTGCTCCAGCCTCCTGCATAGAGATGGCCCCAGAGTGTCACCTCAGGAGCCACCAGCAGATCAAAACCAGAGGCCTGAGCTCTGTGATACCCTTCCCATTCTCCCAGGATTTCACCATAGGAACGGTCACCCTGTTAACTCTTTAATTTTATTTATTTAATTTATTTTTAAAATAAAAATAGGTAATACTGACAAAACCATAAGATAACAGGGGTAAAATTCTACACGGTTCCCACCACCAGTGTTCTCTGCCCCATCCCCTCCATTGGAAGCTTCCCTGTTCTTTTTTTTTAATATTTTATTTTATTTATTTATTCCCTTTTGTTGCCCTTGTTGTTTTATTGTTGTAGTTATTATTGTTGTTGTCGTTGCTGTTGGATAGGACAGAGAGAAATGGAGAGAGGAGGGGAAGACAGAGAGGAGGAGAGAAATATAGACACCTGCAGACCTGCTTCACCGCCTGTGAAGCGACTCCTCCCCTGCAGGTGGGGAGCCGGGGTTCGAACCGGGATCCTTATGCCGGTCCTTGTGCTTTGTGCCACCTGCGCTTAACCCGCTGCGCTACAGCCTGACTCCCAGCTTCCCTGTTCTTTATCCCTCTGGGAGATTGGATCAGAATTATTTATGGGAAGCAGAAGGTGGGAGTTCTAGCTTCTGTCACTGCTTCTCCGCTGGACATGGGTGTTGGCAGGTGGATCCACACCCCCAGCCTGTCTCTGTCTGTCCCTAGTGGGGCAGGGCTCTGGGGAGAAATCCTCTACCACTCGAGGAAGATGGGTCTGGCAATGGGTGCAACTAGAAGGTTCCCAGCTATGACCACAGAATGGGAGCTCAGGCCTGCAGGGATGCAGAGGTCACACAGGCTCCTGCACTGAACGTCCTGCTATTTTTATTGCCACCATGGTTATGGTTAGGGCCGAGTGCCTTTGTGATGAAGCGGCCACTCTCAAGTGGCTGATATGGATCCTTTCCTTTCCTTTTCCCTTTCTTATTATTTATTCTCTTTCCGTTTTATTGGATGGACAGAGAGAAATGGAGAGAGGAGGGGGAGATAGAGAGGGAGGGAGAAAGACAGACACCTGCAGACCTGCTTCACCATCCTGAAGTGTCCCCCCTGCAGGTGGGGAGCGGAAGCTTGAACCCAGGACCTTGCACGTGGTATCATGTGTGCTTAACTGGGTGCACCACTGCCCTCCAACCCTTATTTATTTTTTCATTTGCTTGAGACATAGAGAAATTGAGAGGAGTGGGAGAGACAGAGAGACACCTGCAGCACTGCTCCATCACTCGTGAAGCTTCCCTCCTGCATGTGGGGACCGGGGGCTTGAACCTGGGTCCTTGTGGATGGTGATAAGTAAATTCAGGTAGGTGTGTCACTGCCCAGCCTCCAGTCATTCTATTTTATAGCTTGAGAAACTGAGGGTGGCCTGGGGAGCTGGGAAAGAGAGGGGGTGGGGACAGTGTGGGCGCTAGAGTTAGAGCTGGGTGTGCTGTTAGTGGTGGTGGTGTGGGAATTAATAATGGCAGAGCTCTCTGTGGGTGCCAGGGACCCCATCAGGGTCCTCATGTGGCTGGACTTAGGTTCTCTCTCTCTCTTTTTATTGTTTGGCAGGAAGTTATTGCTGGGGGTTAATACTATGAATCCACTTCTCCTGGTGGTCACTTTTCCTTCCTTCTTTCCTTCCTTCCTTCCTTCCTTCCTTTTTTTTTTTTAATTTCTTTCTATTTTATTTAATAGGAAAGAGAGAAATTGAGAGGGGAGAGGGAGACAGAGAGCAAGAAGGACACCCGCAGGCCTGCTTCATCACCCATGAAGCCGCCTTCTTGCAGATGGAGAGCAGGGGCTTGAACCCGGATCTTTGCACACGGTAACACGTGTGCTCATCCAAGTACACCACCTCCTGGTCCCTGCTCTTGCTTTTGGTCATTACAGATGAACTCGGCTTCTGAGTGGCTGGTATTTGGGGTCCCTGTGCAGTCAGCAATGGACACGGCGGGCCTCAGACACCAGCTGTGAAAACGGTTTCAGGGTCCAAAGACACTCGGCCTCCTCCATCCTTGAGTTGAGGCCCAAGAAAGACACGAGTTCTGTAACAGGCTTCTCTGCTGCACACTCCCGCCCCCACACCTGTTGCCTTATTTATTGTTTTACTTGGGGAGGTAAGTGATTGACAGTCAACAGCAAACACAGTTGTTGGTGAATGTGTGTGATTTCTCAGGTTTCTACAAGACACTCTCACCATCAGCACCAGGACTTGAAAGTCCCTCCCTCCTTCCCAGAATCCTTTACTTTGGTGCAAAACACCAAACCCAGTCCAAATTCTGCTTTGTGTTTCCCCTTCAACTTCTGTCCATGAGTGAGACCATCCCATCTTTATCCTTCTCTTTCTGGCTGATCTCACTTCACAGGATTCCTTCCAGCTCCATCCAAGAGATGAAGACGATGACTTCATCCTTCTTCACTGCTGAATAGTATTCCACTGTGTTTCTTTCTTTCTTTTTTAAAAATATTTTATTTTGTTTATTTCTTCCCTTTTGTTGCCCTTGTTGTTTTATTGTTGTAGTTATTATTGTTGTTGGATAGGACAGAGAGAAATGGAGAGGGAGGGGAAGACAGAGAGGAGGAGAGAAAGACAGACACCTGCAGACCTGCTTCACTGCCTGTGAAGCGACTCCTCCCCTGCAGGTGGGGAGCCGGGGTCTCGAACCGGGATCCTTATGCCGGTCCTTGTGCTTTGCGCCCCCTGCGCTTAACCCGCTGAGCTACAGCCCAACTCCCTCCACTGTGTTTCTAGACCACAACCTTCTCAGCCACTCATCTGATTTTGGACACCTGGGTTACTTCCCACCTATTTTTAGCCATGCCTTTGGACACTGTCAATGTGATGACCGCTGGGATGAAAAGGTCATTATTTCATACACAGAAGAGCCTGTGTGTCTAAAAACGTCCACATTAGAGCAGACAGTGCAGACAAGCCCCCTAAGACCAGACACAGACTGTCTGATGTGCCTTGGGAGAGAAGGTGAATGAGATCCGTAAACTGGGCTGAATCTCACAGCTCAGCTGCTAACGCCTGGTCTAGAAACAGAAAGGCAGCTTTCAAGGCTACGTTCTGCTGGCCAGGCCCTCGCCACACCACAGACAAAGGTGAAGACTGTGATGGGTGTGGCTCCAGGAGGAATCTGTGTAGCCCTGGCCCAGGAGACAGGAAAATTCTGGGGGTCTTGTACCCCCACTCAGGCCTTTCTCCCTCTCCCCTGCATAGAATGCTAGTTGCTTGGAGAAGGAAGATTGACAGGAGTTAATAGCCTCCAGCCTCTGAGGTGGGACTGAGTTGTCAAAACAACATCCCTTCCATGCAAAGAATTCTTTGCAGGGGGGGTCCCAGCAGCAGGACCTGATTCAGCTCTGGGGAGGGGCGACCACCGACCAGGAAACAGCCAAGAAACACAGTAGTCTCCACACAACAGGGCTGTCACCAGGGGTCCTGCATTTCCCAAGCTGAAAAGCATCCCAGGGGACACAGAGCAAATGTCAGGTGCTTATGGAGAAGGAATTCATGGTAGCACATCCCAGCGGATAAAGTGCAGAAAAGTGGCTGGGCAGGCCAGCAGAGAGTTTTTTAAAGGGACGTAGATTTTATTTGTTATTTTCTTGCGATCACTGAGATCACTGGGGCTCGGTGCCAGCACTATGAATCCATTTTTTCCTTCTTTTTTTTCTTTCTTTATATTTTATTGGACAGAGTCAGAAACACTGAGAGAGGAGGGGCAATTAAAAATATTTTTTTAAAAAAAGATAAATAAGAACAGCAAATAAAAGGGAATAAAACTTTTCTCTATTCTTAAAAACTCCCCCGTGAGCTTTTCTGCTGATCATATCTGCTGAGAGAAATGTTAAAAGGCTCACTTGTTAATTCATGACAAAATAGAATGAAAAATCCATGGCTTGTTCACATCAATAACATGCTAAGAAATAAATAAAAAGAAAAGAAAGGCCATTTCATTTTTCCAGAGCACAAGAAATTTTAGAGCAAAGAGTGGGGGCATTTCCATTGGGAAGAAGTTGCCCCAACACGTGAACTCCAGCCTGCAGGGGCTACCTTTGAGTGACGAGGGTGGGACGTGAAAGGAGCTTCAGGACTAGAGTCCTGTGGACCCTGGGAGCTTCCTCAAGGGAGAGAGAGGCCCCTCCAGGTACCTGGGCCCCACTTTGAGAAGGACTCACTCAGGGCCTGAGTGTCATGCCATGTGAGGTTGAGGTCTGAGGACAGGGCAGAGGAAGGACTGGACACCAAGGGTTTCATTAAATGTCCATCTGTCAACTGAAGCAGGTCTGCTTGTCCAAAATTTGGGACCAATGTATATATATATATATTTCCTTTCTTTCTTTTTTTAAAGATTTTTAATATTTATTTATTTATTCTCTTTTTTGTTGCCCTTGTTTTTTTATTGTTCTAGTTATTATTGTTGTTGATGATGTCATTGATGTTGGATAGGACAGAGAGAAATGGAGAGAGGAGGGGAAGACAGAGAGGGGGAGAGAAAGACAGACACCTGCAGACCTGCTTCACCGCCTGTGAAGCGACTCCCCTGCAGTTGGAGAGCTGGGGGCTCGAACTGGGATCCTTATGTTGGTCCTTGTGCTTTACACCACGTGCGCTTAATCCACTGCGCTACCGCCCGACTCCCCATATACATTATTTTCAGCTGTTATAAAGGACACTGTTTGTTGCCTGCCATTTAGATCCATGGGTGTTCCTTTAGCCACAAATCTAGTGACGGAAGAATGTATCTTTGCTGCAGACAGAAAAAGCAGTGAAAGCAGTGTGCACACGTTAATCTGAGCAAGTCCCCAGTTCTGAGCTCATGCTGCCTACCTGTGTGTATGTGGGGAGCTTCAGGTGTGAGCGGTGAAGCAGGTCTGCAGGTGTCTCTCTCTCTCTCTTGTTCCCCTCTCCCTCTCAATTCCTCTCAGCTCTATCTAATTAAAATAGAAAGAAAGAAAGAAAGAGAAAGAAAGAGGAAAAAAGAAGAAAGGAAAAAGCAGTGAAATGAGGAGGTTCAAGACACTATGCAAAAAAGGTTTTCCTCTGTTTCATTTTACTTATAATTCACTTCTGGGTAGTGAAGGGGGTCTTGAAAGTTGGAGGTGATTCTAAAGTCACAGAGCAAGAGTCCTGTGTGATTTTAAATGGCGACGAAGGTGCTGGACCCGAATTTCACTTAAAACCGATCACGTGGGGGTGGTGTGGTAGCGCAGCAGGTTAAGCGCACGTGGCGTGAAGTGCAAGAACCCACATAGGGATCCCAGTTTGAGTCCCCGACTCCCCACCTCCAGGGGAGTCTCTTCACAGGCGGTGAAGCAGGTCTGCAGGTGTCTGTCTTTCTCTCACTCTCTGTCTTCCCCTCCTCTCTCCATTTCTCTCTGTCCTATCTAACAACAACAACAACAAAGACAACAAAACTAAAAAAAGGGTCTCCAGGCACAGTGGATTCCTAGTGCAAACACCCAACTCCAGTGATAGCCCTGGAGGGGAAAGTAAATCTGCTCAGGTATCAGGGCTGAGGGTGGCATTCCTGGCATTTCTGGAAGGGCAGCACCTTCCTTCCTGTGAAGACTTGGCTTTGTGTCCCCAGTCACCACATGTCAGCACTTGCACAGGGAGGCTTCCCAGGCAGTGGAAGACCGCAGTGGTATCTCCTTCCTCTCCCTCTCTTCTCCTCTCCCTCTCCCTCTCTTTCTCTTTTTATTTCCAGGGTTATTACTGGGGCTTGGTGCCAACCTTGCAGGGACAGAGCCAGCTCTGAGCAGGGCCCCAGGGGAGAGAGCCCCTGACTGCTGCCCCAGTAGCTTCCAAAGTGAGTTTTAGCATAATAAGGGCAGGCAGGGGTCAGGGCCACCCAAGGGGTCAATTCCAGGTCACCTGCAAGGGTGGGGGGGCAGTCAGACCTTCCTGCCCTTTGAGGCTCTTTGTTTCAGATAAAAAAGCATTTCTAGCTCCCTCCTCAGTCCCTCTGCCACCTTGGACTCCAGAGTGTCCACCTACACAGGTGTCACAGGCAAGGTATAGGAGTAAGGACTCACTCGGAGAGCGTGTTGGGGTGAAGCAATAATTCTTTACTTATTCAGATGCCAGAGAAGGGTCACACAGTACCCACAACATACACAGTAGCTGTTCACAGCAGGTAAGGCTCACGACATGGTCACCAGCCGCTGTTTTGCTGAACTGGAGGTCCTTCGTCCGCTGGTGCGACCAGATGAACGAGGGTCTCTGGAAGCCGGGGAAGCAGCTACCTAGCCTAGCCGCGTGTGCTTAAGTTTCCTTACCAGCCCCGGCAGCACCCCGGTCAGTAATGGCAAAGGGGCTTCATCGGGCTGGTTTCTGAGCCTCTATATCTACTAACTTGCCTCTGGTTTTAAGGTTACGTCACCACTGGCCAATCAGGTTCAGGTTGACATTAGAGTCCTTCTTATCCTACTTATACACACGTCTCTGTCTTACCACACTCTGTAGGCACACTGTGGTTGCTATGGTTACTGTGGTTACATGTTCACTACAACAGGCAACCACCCCAATCCAGTTCAGTGTACATGGCTTATTTTAAGGGAAAAAAATCTAACTTTATTAAAAAGAACAAGGAGAAAATCATTAGCCACAGGAGTTGGAGAGCGGGGAGAAGGAAGGAGATAGAATTCTCAGATCTCTTCCCCTTTCTCAGTTATAGTGTTTTTCTCCTCTTATAGATGACTTGTGGGCCTCACACGTAAAACCAGGACACCAGGTGCTCTCCTCCAATAGATATTCAGATCGCAGTCAACACCAAGAGGGATTCACGGTAGAATTCTTTTCCTCCATGAATGTATTAAAATTAGCTAATTAAATAGGAATACAACTTGCTTTTACTTAAAAATTAAAATTCATTAAAAGATCTTTCTTAAGATCAAAGTCTTCATCTTTTTTACTAGTGATTTAATATTGATTTACAAAATTATGATGTGACATAATTATTTTTTGCATGTCTCTCTCTATATTCATTGGGGGATTAATGGTTTACAGTCAACAGTAAAGTATAGGAGTCAGTACATGTGTAACATTTCTCAGTTTTCCACAGAACAATTCAAGCCCCACTAGGTCCTCCTCTGCCATCACGTTCCAGGACCTGAGCCCCCCACGTCCCCCCAGAATCCTTCACTTTGGTGCAATACACCGAACCCAGTCCAAGTTCTGCTTAGAATTTTCCCTTCTGATCTTATTTCTCCACTTCTCTGAGTGGGATCACAATATATTCAGTAGACTTTATCTGTTTGGTGACGCTCGGGACTTCCATTGCGTTCTACTGCTAGACACTTACCAGCTGCAGACATGTGGCTTTTTATCTAGAGAGAAATTCCTGTAAGTGGAATTGCTGCACTCTTGTACAAATCACACTCATTTACAACTTCGATATTGCCAAGTTCTCCTGACAACAAAATAACAAGCGTACAGCACTGTTCCCACCCCCAGAGTTCTGGGCCCCCATTCCCTCCATTGGAAACTGCAGTGGTTCTCCCAAGGTCACAGACATGAGCTGATTACTATTTCTATAACTGTCTATTTTATAGATATTTGCCCATTATTTTCTCTGGCCCTGCCTTCTCTTCCTTTCCAAGTCACATCTACACCTGTGACTACTTCGGAGTGTCCTTCCTTTTTTTCCTCTTCTCTCTCTGGGTCCTGATGGAATTGGAGCTTAGAACCCTCTGATCATCTCCCCCCTAAAATTTCTCCCCCTCTGGACCAAGATTCTTTATGGGCTGCAGAAGGTGGGAGTTCTAGCTTCCTTGTCTACATTTTTTAGCCAATGTCCTGCTCGGCTTTGGTTTATGGTGGTTCTAGGAATTGAGCCTGGACCTCAGAGCCTTAGGCATGAGGATCTTTTTGCAGAACAATTGTGCTGTTTCCCTGGCCCTGTGGGCAGTATCTTGATCCTTCAACTTGAATCTTTCTCCCCATCTTGTTTACAGAGACTCAAGTGTTAAGGGCATCTTCTTAAATTTTTAAGAAGTGTCATTGACATCTTCTTAAATTTTTTAAATTTATAAAATGGAAATGCCAACAAGACCGTAGGATAAGAGGGGTACAATTCCATACAATTCCGACCACCAGAACACCGTATCCCATCCCCTCCCTTGATAGCTTTCCTATTCTCTATCCCTCTAGGAGCATGGACCCAGGGTCATTTTGACATCTTTTTACGTAGGAAAATGCAAGCACGAGAGTCTCTTGGCTTCATCATTTTGCTCTCTGCCCCGGCTTACCCGTATGCTGCTTCCCTCTTTCCTTCCTTCTTTCTCGTCTGCCTTCTTCTCTTCCTCTTTCCTTTCTCACTTCCTTCCTTCCTTTCTTTCATCCATCTTCTTCTTCCTTCCTCTCTTTTCCATCTTTCTTGAAGTAACTTCAGAGCAGTTGCTGATAGATTTGTGCTACCTGTCACCTTGAGAAGCCCCAGGAACCATAGAGAAGCACTGGAGCCATTATGCAGTGCTAAGAGCTCCCCTTGAAGGACTCATTTGGGGCCTGGGTGACACACAACGGCTTCCACCTTCCGTGGCTCAGCCTCCCCTGAGCTTCCAGGTTCAATCCCCGCAGCACCACAAGCCAGTGCTAAGCAGTGCTCTCTCTCTCTCTCTATCTCTCTCCATATATATGCAATAACTCAATCTCTATTAAGCTAAGCCTGTGGAGTATCTGAAAAATGTGCTGTCACTGCGCTCTGGACCCTAGTGGGGCAGGTGACGTCTCTGTGGTCTGTCTGTGAGGTGAGCAATGTCTCCCCATTGTGCTCAGAGGGGCCATGAGCACCGTCTTCTGGTAGAGAGAGCCCATCTGCCCATCTGGGTTACCTTCTGGGCTGCACCCACAGAAGGCTGCCCCCTGTGGGTCTCTGTAGCCGGGGACTCAGGTGAGCTGGTGGGATTATGAGTTATGGTTGGGGAGAGTGCTCTTCATGAGGAAGGAGGGTTAGGCTGGGCTGTCATCAGAGACAGGCTTTTCCTCGGCACTCCAAGCTGAGCTGTGCAGGAAGAGGGAGGCTTCATGTCCCTCCACGAGCACCCCAAGCCCCCCCCCCCAAGATGGCCACAACCCCCTGAAGCCATGGGTGTCTGGGAGAGCACCGGAGCTCAGCCTGCTAACCCTTCCTGGATTCTTCCAGCCTTACTGACTCGCAGTGGGCAGCTGATCAATGCTAATTAATGGCCAAGATTGAGTTCACTTTAGTTTATCCAATCAGATGTGTCACTCCTCTCCCAGGACCTCTGCTGTTTCCAGGACATGGCCTATTCTCATGATCTTTAAGCATGCTGAGAACAGATTGGAAGATTGGACCCTGGAACATCTTTTTTGATTTAATAATGATCGGCAAGATTGTGGGATAAGAGGGGTACAATTTCATACAATTTCTACCACCAGAGTTCCGTATCCCGTCTTCTCCATGGGGAGTTTCCCTATTCCTTTGGCTAAGATCAAGTGTAGTATTTGTTATTATGATTTTAATATTTGATACATCCTCTCTCTTCTTTTATTATTATTTTATTTATAAAATGGAAATACTGACATGACCATAGGATAAGAGGGGTACAATTCCACACAGTTCCTATCACCAGAGCTCTGTATCCTGTCCCCTCCCTTGAAAGCTTTCCTGTTCTTTATCCCTCTGGGAGCATGGGCCCAGGATCATTGTTGGGTGCAGGGGCTGGAGTTCTGGTTTCTGTAACTACCACTGGACATGGTTGTTGGCAGGTGGATCCACACCCCCAGCCTGTCTCTGTCTGTCCCTAGTGGGGCAGGGCTCTGGGGAGGGGAGGTTCCGGGACACATTGGTGAGGGCATCTGCCCAGGGGGGTCAGGATGGTGTCATGGCAGCATCTGCAACTTGGTGGCTGAAAGAGCATTAAGGATATGAAGCAAATTGTTTAATAATCAGGAGCCTAAAGGCAAGAATAGAGCGCATGAGGTTTGGGGTTAGACTCTCTTTGGTGTCTGGCAAAGTAGCTCAGCCTGTGAGAACACTGTCTTGCACATGTGGATAGAGAGGGGGAGACACAGAGACACCTGCTGCCCTGCTCATGAAGCTGCCTCCCTGCAGGTGGGAACAAGGGTCTTGAACCTGGGTCTCTGTGCTTGGTGACTTGTGTGTTCTACTGGGTGAGCCACCGCCCAGATTCTCTGTTATTTTGTTTTAAAAAAGATTCATTTATTCGAACAGAGCATCACTGTGGTACATGTGATGCCAGAAGTTGAACTTGGAACCTTAGGCTGGAGAGTACAAAACTTTATCCTCTGTACCACCCCTATGTCATCACCACCACCACCACCGTCATCATTATTATTGTTTGAAACATTCCAAAAAGAGTTCCAGCAGTTGGGAAAGTCAGTAACTAAAAAACTTGTCTCTGAGCAAGAGCAAATGCTTACTGGCTCAAGCCTGGGGCCACAGCATTGAAGGAAGCTTTGCTGCTGTGATCTCAATCTCTCTCTCTCTCTCTCTCCCCCTGCCTCTTTCTCTCTCTCTCTCTCCCTCTCCCTCTCCCTCCCTCTCTCTCTCAAAAAGGACTACACTCACTCAGCACTGAGGTTTCAGCAGTATCACAGCGATGCAGCCTCTGCATCTGTTCCCCCACGCCACTGTCTCCCAGCCCCTTTCTCATTCCCTCCCTCTAATAACCACCTTGGTTTGAAGAATCCAAGAGTCAAGTTGGCTGTTTTTTGTTTTTTTTAAGATTAATTAATTAATTAGACAGAGGCAGAGAGGAAGTGAGACATGAGGGGGAGCTAGGGAAAGAGACAGAGACACAAGTTGGCTATTGTTAATAATTATTGTAAATTTTCTCCTTTGGTCACCTATCTCCCACATGAGCAAAGCTATGCTCCTGACTTATCTCACTGATTATCGTAACTACCACCTCCATCCATTCTTTCTAAAAGGCACAGTGTCATTTATTTATTTTCATTATGTATTTATTAGAGACAGAAATTGAGAAGGAAGGAGGAGAGAGGGAGAGAGATGGAGAGGTAGAGAGATAGAGAGATACCTGTAGTTCCGCTTCATGACTCATGAAGCTTTCCCCTTGCAGGTGGGAATCAGGGGCTTGAACTCTGATCTTTGCACATTATAATATCTGCACTCACTAGGTGTGCTACCACCCACCCTTCTTTATTATTATTATTTTTTTGCCTCCAGGGTTATCACTGGGACTTGGTGCCTGAACTGCTCCTAGAGGCCATTTTCCCCCTTTTGTTGCCCTTGTTGTTTATCGTTGTTGTTATTATTGCTGTCATTGTTGTTGGATAGGACAGAGAGACATGGAGAGAGGAGGGGAAGACAGAGAGGGGGAGAGAAAGACAGACACCTACAGACCTGCTTCACCGCCTGGGAAGCGACTCCCCTGCAGGTGGGGAGCTGAGGGCTTGAACCGGAATCCTTATGCCAGTCCTTGTGCTTTGCGCCATGTGCACTTAACCCGCTGTGCCACTGTCCAGCCACCCTGCCCCTTCATTTTTTAAGTTAAGATAGAGGGAGAGAGAAATCAAGAGTGAACAAGAGGCCAAGAGGCAGAGAGAGACCTGCAACATTCTTCTTCCCAAACAACCTTTCTGCTTCCGTTTCCTCTTCCTGTTCTGAACATAAACCTCTAGGACTGTCTCTTAAGCTAAATGGGAATTTAACCACCAACCAGATTTTAATCTGGACTGACATGTACCTTCTACCTCTGCTGGTCACTAGGAGGCTTTAAGGGATGACATAACAATGCTGGGGTTTAGGGAAATTGTTTTCTTCTATTTGATATGACTTCAAAAGCAAGTCTCTCTCTCTCTGCATTTTAATGTAGTACCAGGAATGAACACAGGGACTGGCTGTGTGCTCTACTTCTAAACAGTCTCCTCAGCCCCATTTCTGATATCTGTTTTTACTAAGGACAAGGAAAGGGTAAGAAAGAGAAACGGAAGGATAGAGGAGAGAAAGGGAGACACACCACAGCCCTGCCCACCCTCCATGGGCTCCCTGGGTGCTGTGCAGGGTGCTGAGAGAGGAGAGATCCCCACAGCCCTGCCCACCCTCCATGGGCTCCCTGGGTGCTGTGCAGGGTGCTGAGAGAGGAGAGACCCCACAGCCCTGCCCACCCTCCATGGGCTCCCTGGGTGCTGTGCCTGGTGCTGAGAGAGGAGACACCCCACAACCCTGCCCTCCCTCCATGGGGCTCCCTGGGTGCTGTGCAGGGTGCTGAGAGAGGAGAGATCCCCACAGCCCTGCCCACCCTCCATGGGCTCCCTGGGTGCTGTGCCTGGTGCTGAGAGAGGAGAGACCCCACAGCCCTGCCCACCCTCCATGGGCTCCCTGGGTGCTGTGCCTGGTGCTGAGAGAGGAGAGACCCCACAGCCCTGCCCACCCTCCATGGGCTCCCTGGGTGCTGTGCAGGGTGCTGAGAGAGGAGAGCCCCCACAGCCCTGCCCACCCTCCATGGGCTACCTGGGTGCTGTGCCTGGTGCTGAGAGAGGAGACACCCCACAGCCCTGCCCACCCTCCATGGGCTCCCTGGGTGCTGTGCCTGGTGCTGAGAGAGGAGACACACCACAGCCCTGCCCACCATCCATGGGCTCCCTGGGTGCAGTGCAGGGTGCTGAGAGAGGAGACACCCCACAGCCCTGCCCACCCTCCATGGGCTCCCTGGGTGCTGTGCAGGGTGCTGAGAGAGGAGACACCCCACAGCCCTGCCCACCCTCCATGGGCTCCCTGGGTGCTGTGCCTGGTGCTGAGAGAGGAGAGACCCCACAGCCCGGCACACCCTCCATGGGCTCCCTGGGTGCTGTGCCTGGTGCTGAGAGAGGAGAGACCCCACAGCCCTGCCCACCCTCCATGGGCTCCCGGGGTGCTGTGCAGGGTGCTGAGAGAGGAGAGACCGTACAGCCCTGTTGTTTTCTCAGGGTTATGTTGTTTTTGCCAGGCTGGCTTCACGGGCGGGTAACAGACGACCAGGGACTCATGGTTGAGCTGTAGGCAGTATCTCTTTATTCATGCAGGACTCAGCACAATCTAAGACGAGCTAAGTTAAACTCAAAGTACAGTACTCTAAAACTCACAATGCTGTCTTTATATATACTTGCCAAGTAGGGTGGAAACAGGGTGTGACATAGAGAGGGTGGAGAGAAAAGTGACTGGTGACAATCAGAGTGTGACAAGGAGAGGATCAGGGTGTGACAAGGAGAGGGGGTGGAGCAAAAACATATCATGAAACAGTGGGGATTGAACCAATGCCCTGGAGGGAGGGTAGTGCTTGTTAACAGCGGTTATGTAAATAGAATGAAGTGGTTATGTAAATAGAATAGTGTTAAGCAGGGGGGATTTAAACCAAATGAAAAAGAAGGGGTCTCATGCATACCAACACAGCCCTGCCCACCCTCCATGGGGCTCCCAGGGTGCTGTGCCTGGTTCTGAGAGAGGAGAGACCCGACAGCCCGGCACACCCTCCATGGGCTCCCTGGGTGCTGTGCCTGGTGCTGAGAGAGGAGAGACCCCACAGCCCTGCCCACCCTCCATGGACTCCCTGGATGCTGTGCCTGGTGCTGAGAGAGAGGAGAGACCCCACAACCCTGCCCACCCTCCATGGGCTCCCTGGATGCTGTGCCTGGTGCTGAGAGAGAGGAGAGACCCCACAGCCCTGCCCACCCTCCATGGGCTCCCTGCGTGCTGTGCCTGGTGCTGAGAGAGAGGAGAGACCCCACAGCCCTGCCCACCCTCCATGGACTCCCTGGGTGCTGTGCCTGGTGCTGAGAGAGGAGAGACCCCACAGTCCTGCCCACCCTCCATGGGCTCCCTGGGTGCTGTGCCTGGTGCTGAGAGAGGAGAGACCCCACAGCCCTGCCCACCCTCCATGGGCTCCCTGGGTGCTGTGCCTGGTGCTGAGAGAGGAGAGACCCCACAGCCCTGCCCACCCTCCATGGGCTCCCTGGGTGCTGTGCAGGGTGCTGAGAGAGGAGACACCCCACAGCCCTGCCCACCCTCCATGGGGCTCCCTGGGTGCTGTGCCTGGTGCTGAGAGAGGAGACACCCCACAGCCCTGCCCACCCTCCATGGGGCTCCCTGGGTGCTGTGCAGGGTGCTGAGAGAGGAGAGACCCCACAGCCCTGCCCACGTCCATGGGCTCCCTGGGTGCTATGCCTGGTGCTGAGAGAGGAGAGACCCCACAGCCCTGCCCACCCTCCATGGGCTCCCTGGGTGCTGTGCAGGGTGCTGAGAGAGGAAAGACCCAACAGCCCTGCCCACCCTCCATGGACTCCCTGGGTGCTGTGCCTGGTGCTGAGAGAGGAGACACCCCACAGCTCTGCCCACCCTCCATGGACTCCCTGGTTGCTGTGCAGGGTGCTGAGAGAGGAGAGACCCCACAGCCCTGCCCACCCTCCATGGGCTCCCTGGGTGCTGTGCCTGGTGCTGAGAGAGGAGACACCCCACAGCCCTGCCCACCCTCCATGGGCTCTCTGGGTGCTGAACATGGTGCTGAGAGAGGAGAGACCCCACAGCCCTGCCCACCCTCCATGGGCTCCCTGTGTGCTGTGCAGGGTGCTGAGAGAGGAGACACCCCACAGCCCTGCCCACTCTCCATGGGCTCCCTGTGTGCTGTGCCTGGTGCTGAGAGAGGAGAGACCCCACAGCCCTGCCCACCCTCCACGGGCTCTCTGGGTGCTGTGCCTGGTGCTGAGAGAGGAGAGACCCCACAGCCCTGCCCACCCTCCATGGGCTCCCTGGGTGCTGTGCAGGGTGCTGAGAGAGGAGACACCCAGAGCCCTGCCCACCCTCCATGGGCTCCCTGGGTGTTGTGCAGGGTGCTGAGAGAGGAGAGACCCCACAGCCCTGCCCACCCTCCATGGGCTCCATGGGTGCTGTGCAGGGTGCTGAGAGAGGAGAGACCCCACAGCCCTGCCCATCCTGCATGGGCTCCCTGGGTGCTGTGCAGGGTGCTGAGAGAGGAGAGACCCCACAGCCCTGCCCACCCTCCATGGGCTCCCTGGGTGCTGTGCCTGGTGCTGAGAGAGGAGACACCCCACAGCCCTGCCCACCCTCCATGGGCTCCCTGGGTGCTGTGCCTGGTGCTGAGAGAGGAGAGACCCCACAGCCCTGCCCACCCTCCATGGACTCCCTGGGTATTGTGCAGGGTGCTGAGAGAGGAGACACCCCACAGCCCTGCCCACCCTCCATGGGCTCCCTGGGTGCTGTGCCTGGTGCTGAGAGAGGAGACACCCCACAGCCCTGCCCACCCTCTATGGGCTCCCTGGGTGCTGTGCAGGGTGCTGAGAGAGGAGAGACCCCACAGCCCTGTTCACCCTCCATGGGCTCCCTGGGTGCTGTGCAGGGTGCTGAGAGAGGAGACACCCCACAGCCCTGCCCACCCTCCATGGGCTCCCTGGGTGCTGTGCCTGGTGCTGAGAGAGGAGACACCCCACAGCCCTGTTCCCCCTCCATGGGCTCCCTGGGTGCTGTGCAGATTGCTCCCATGTGGTACTGGGCATAGGACACTTCCCCTCCTTAGACGTTTATTCTCCAAGCACGTGTAGAAGTTTGAGAATCCAAGAAGTCAGGGCTTCATGCAGTCACACCTGTTTCTGACTCCCTTTTAATCATGGGGACTGTGACCAGGTGTGTGTATATGTGTGTGGTGTCACATGTGGGCATCAGTACCCCTGGGTTCAAGATCTGGCATGGCTGACCCCTTCTACCTGTCCCTCTGAGCTTTGTACCCAAATCCTGCCCAGCTGTATGGTGCTTCTGAGAAAGCCTATGATTCTTGAAAGCCTGCAAAGGGAAATGCCTCTCTGTCTGTCTGCATTTGAGGTGACAGCGTGCGGGGGTGGGGCTGAGAGTAGCCTGGGGGCTTGGCTGCAGGTGGGTGCAGGGAGGTCAGAGCACAGCAGAGGTTCCTTCCAGGTGTGCAGTGTGCAGTGCCCGGGGACTTTCCATCCTGCTGCCTTGCCCCCCCTCCCCCCCGCAGGAAGCTGGACCTATGGAGGCCAGGGCAGCAGGGCTCCTGGTCTCACCAGCTTCTCTCTCCTGGCTGTGCACTGTTACTGATTTCCTACACCTAGTCCTTTGCTATGTGCAGAAGATTTTCTCCCCCCTCTCTCCCCCCTCTCTCTTTTTTTGGGGGGGGGTCCAGGACTTTTATTCTTGGGAAGGCTTTTTAAAAAAAATTTATATAAAGAAAACACTGATAAAAACCATAGGATAAGAGGGGTATAACTCCACACAGTTCCCACCACCAGAGCTCCGCATCCCATCCTCTCCCCTGATCTTTCATCTTTCTTTCTTTTCTTTCTTTCTCTCTTTCTTTCTTTCTTTCTTTCTTCCTTTCTTTCTTTCTTTTTTCTTTCTTTCTTCTTTCTTTCTTTCTTCCTTCCTTCCTTTCTCTCTTTTTTCTTTCTTTCTTCCTCTTTCTTTCTTTCTTTCTTTCGTTTCCTTCCTTCCCTCCTTCCTTCCTTCCTTTCTTCTTTCCCCTCCAGGGTTATCCTTGGGGCTTGTTGTTTGCCCCACAAATCCACTGTTCCTGGAGGCCTTTTTTTTTTTCTTTCCCCATTGTTGTTGTTGCTGCTGTTGGATAGGACAGAGAGAAATAGAGAGGAGGGGGAAGACAGAGAGGGCAACAGAAATATAGACACTTGCAGACCTGCTTCACCCCTTGTGAAGCTACCTCCTGCAGGTGGAGGGTTAGGGGCTCAAACCCAGATCCTCGTGTGGGTTCTTACACTTAGTACTATGTGCACTTGACTTGCTGCATCACTGCCCAACCCCAAAAGCTACCTTTTCCCAAGAGATTATAGAATAAATGATTCCTCCCTCCCTCCCTTCTTTCCTTCTTTCCTTCCTTCCTTCCTTCCTTCCTTCCTTCCTTCCTTCCGTAGTATGCCAGGAAGACAGGCTTTGGGTGAAAAAGCTCTCAGGTTCAACCCCTGGCAACACTAATAGCTAAAGTTGAGTCATGTTTTGGAAAAAAAAAAGTATGTCTCAAATGTTTCCTTCTCTGTGGAAGGTAAGAATGGAAATAACTTTCCAGAAACCAGACTCCAGCTTCTGAGCAGCAGGTCATGCCCAGAAGGCTGCTCATTTTACCTGAGGGGCAGGGCAGTGGTGCTCACAGCTGAGCCCACATGTTGCCTTGCACAAAGACCTGGGTTCAAGTCTCCAGTCCCCACCTGCAGGGGGAGGCTTCAGGAGAGGTAAAGCAGGGCTGCAGGTGTCTCTCTGTCTCTTTAGCGCCCCCTTTTCCCTCTCAATTCCTGTCTGTCTCTACCTAATAAATAAAGAAATAAACTTAAAATATATTTTTTTAATTATCTTTATTTATGGATTGAGACAGACAAAATTCGAAAGAGTAGGGGAGATACGGACAGAGAAAGAGAGACACATGCAGAACTGCTCGCAAAGCTTTCCCCTTGCAAGTGGGGACTGGGGGCTTGAACCTAGATCTGTGTGTACTGTAATGTGCATTCAGTCAGGTGCACCACTACCCAGGCCTCCTTTTAAATATATATATATATATATATATATATATATATATATATATAATGTATATTTTAAATATTTATTTCTTTATTCCCTTTTGTTGTTTTATTATTGTAGTTATTATTGTTGTTATTGGATAGGACCGAAGGAAATGCAGAGAAGAGGGGAAGACAGAGGGGGAGAGAAAGACAGACACCTGCAGACCTGCTTCACCGTCTGTGAAGCGACTCCCCTGCAGGTGGGGAGCCGGGGACTCGAACCAGGATCCTCACGCCAGTCCTTGCGCTTTGCACCACGTGAGCTTAACCCACTGCGCTACTGCCCGACTCCCTATATAATATATTTTTTTTAGCAGAGCATTGCTCAGTCTTGCCTGATGGTGGTGCAGGGGATTGAACCTGGAACTTCAGAGCCTCAGGCATGAGAGCATGGGAGTCTCTTTGCAGAACCATTATGCTCTCTACTCCCACCCAACAAACATTTTTTTTAAAAGAGAGGAACAAGCCTCACCATTTTCAGCTCCACTCTGAACACAGGAACCTGTCTGCCTGACCCCAGAAAGGTAAAGGAACCTGAACTTGAACCTTTGCTGAGAAAGTTGCTTTTCATCAGACGCCAGCTGGTAGCACCCCTGCCTCCCCCCACCCCCAGAAACTTAGAGGCTTGGTCTGCCATGGTGGATGTGTGGTGTCCTTGATCTGCCCTGTTCTGACATCCCCATGCGTGTCCTTACTCCTCTTCTTTCTGAATGTTCTGATGTTATTTGCTGATGATACCTTCTAATAAGGCGAGTGATTAAGTTAACATGACGTCCTGGGGGTGGGCGCTGATCCCGTGTGAGTGAGTCACCTC
Organism: Erinaceus europaeus; assembly: GCF_950295315.1. NCBI lineage: Eukaryota > Metazoa > Chordata > Mammalia > Eulipotyphla > Erinaceidae > Erinaceus > Erinaceus europaeus. The sequence continues at coordinate 58,658 of NW_026648095.1, read as the reverse complement.
GGATCCTTGTAAGAGGAGGAGGAGGTGCACAGTCAGGAGGAGGGGGAGGCTGGGGGTGGGGGCAGCCGTGTGGGGACACAGGGAGACGGTGCCCTCAGAGAAGCCAAGCCTTTATCTTGCCTATCCAGCAGAAAGGCTGTTGTGCTTTCTAAGATTAAGGTTTTATTTTTTTATTATAGAAAGATAGGAGGAGAGATGGAAAGAATCAGACATCACTCTGGTACATGTGCTGCCTAAAATTGAACCCAGGGCCTCATGCTTGAGAGTTCAATGCCTAGGCAGGATAGATAGCATAGTGGTTAGGCAAAGGCTCCAAATTCCCAGGTTCAATCTCCCACACCAACAAAAGCCAGAGCTAAGCAGGGCTCTGGGAAGAAAGAGTCCATAGCCTTATCCACCGTGCCACCTCCCAGACCACACAAGACTGTTTTTCATGTGTCCAGGGGTGGTGAGTCCCAAAGAGCTTTTATTTTCTTTTGTAAACATCTGTATGTAGCAAGCCAAATGCTCCCTTGGTCCAGCAGAAGTTAGGAGACCGGGAAACTGAGTTTTCTCATCTTTTATGATTTGTTTGTTTGTTTCTACTGCCAACAGAGTGAACACTGGGGCTTGGTGCTACTGCTCAGAATTTCCTGCTCCTAGCAGCCATATAATTAATTTATTTATTTACCCTTTCTATTATTTATTTATTTTATTAGTGATTTAATAATGATTAGTGATTTAACAAGATTGTACGGTAACAGGGGGACAATTCCACACAGTTCCCACCACCAGAGTTCTGTGTCCCATCCCCTCCATTGGAAGCTTCCTTATTCTTTATCCCTCTGGGAGTCTGGACCAACATTATTTATGGGGAGCAGAAGGTGGGAGTTCTGGCTTCTGTCACGGCTTCTCCGCTGGACATGGGTGTTGGCAGGTGGATCCACACCCCCAGCCTGTGTCTGTCTGTCCCTCGTGGGGCAGGGATCTGGGGAGGGGAGGCTCCAGGACACATGGATGTGATTGTCTGCCCAGGGAAGTCAGGATGGAATCATAGCAGTACCTGTAACTTGGTGGCTGAAAGACCATAAGATATAAAGCAAAACAAATTATTTAATAATCAGGAACTTAAAGGTAGGAATATAGCAGGTGAATGACCCTGCAATTCCTCTCCTGGGGATATATCCTAAGTAACCAAACACACCATCCAGAAAGATCTTGGTACACTTATGTTCACCGCAGCACAATCTGTAATAGCCAAAACCTGGAAGCCACCCAGGTGTCTGCAACTCGGTGGCTGAAAGGTGATGAGATGGAAAGCAGAACAGAATGTTCAATAAACAGGAGCCCAAAGGTTGGAATAGAACAGGTGAAATTAGGGGTCTTCAGGTGGGAAGAAGCTAGGAAGTCCATTTTAGGTCTGTTCCAAGGGGCTAACATGCAGGTGGGCTAAAATTATTGTCTGGGAAGATGGAGTCAAAGTTGAGAATAGGACTAGGAAGCTGGGTCAGGGCAGAGAGTAGCTCCCAAACATGAGGAAAGTCTAGAAATGCCATTAACTATAAATCCCAATATATCTGGCCCAGGGCCCATATCTATTCCTTTAAAAAAATTTTTATTTATAAAAAGGAAACATTGACAAAACCATAGGATAGGAGGGGTACAACTCCACACAGTTCCCACCACCAGAACTCCATATCCCATCCCCTCCCCTGACAGCTTTCCTATTCTTTATCCCTCTGGGAGTATGGACCCAGGGTCACTGTGGGATGCAGAAGGTGGAAGGTCTGGCTTCTGTAATTGCTTCCCCACTGAACATGGGCGTTGACAGGTGGATCCACACTCCCAGCCTGTCTCTCTCTTTCCCATGTCTGTTCCTATCCAGCACAGGAGCCCTCTGAGTCCCTGTCAGTCTGAGCTCACAGCCCATGGCCACAGCTGGAACATTCTAGGCCACACTGTCCTTTCTATTTTTATTGGATAGGATAGAAAGAAATTAAGAGGGGAAGGAGAGGAGAGAGAGAGAGAGAGGGAGAGCAGCCCACTTCACCGCTCATGAAGCTTCCCCACTGCAGGTGGACACTGGAGGGGCTCGAACCCAGGTCCTCACACATGGGTAATGTGTGCTGTCAGCTGTGTGCTCTGCTGCCCACCTCCAGAATTCCTTCTTTTTAAGAACTAAAGAGGTTGTTTCTCTCTCGGAAATATCTGTATGTACTGATCCACAAGCTACCTTGGTCCAGGGGAAGCTTGAAGGGGAAACTGAGGTTCTCTCTCTCTCTCTCTCTCTCTCTCTGTCTGTCTCTCTGTCTGTCTCTCTCTCTTGTTTCTTGTTTGTTATTAGTGGCTTGCCAGACTGTAACACGACAGGGTATGGTTCCACACTGCGTCCTCCACCAGACCACCCCCCGTCTCCTAAGATAACCACCACGGTTCTCACAAAGTCTTAGAGACAGTTTACTTGCTTCTGTTGTCTGCTTGTTTGCAAGTCTGTGTGCTTCTGCTCCCCAGACTCCACCTCTGAGTGAGCCCACCCATAGCTGGCCTTCCCTCCTCGCTAGGTTAACCATCATCACCTCCAGGGCGCCGAGAACACAACAGATGGAAAAAGATCCCTGAGCTGCAGGTGTTGGGGGCTGCAGCTCATTCATTCATCCTCCGCCTCTAAGCCGAGACCTAGGAAATTGCAATTCTCTCACCAGCAGCCACAACCAGTGGCCCCCAGCGGGCAAGCTGAGCCTTGCTGGGATCCAGGAGCCCCCCACCCCCTTGCCAGCACCCTCCAGCCCTCCTGCCCAGCACAGAGGGGCTGTTTAAAGGAGCCCCAGAGCCCCAGGGAGTACCTGCCTTCCAGCTTTAAAGAGCCCTCACTTTCTCACCTTTTCTTTCTTCCTTTCTTTCTTAAAATTTTTTATTGGGGAATCAATGTTTTACATTCAACAGTAAATACAATAGTGTGTACATGCATAACATTCCCCAGTTTCCCATATAACAATACAACCCCCACTAGGTCCTCTGTCATCCTTCTTGGACCTGTATTCTCCCCACCTACCCACCCCAGAGTCTTTTACTTTGGTGTGATACGCCAATTCCAGTTCAGGTTCTGCTTGTGTTTTCTCTTCTGATCTTGTTTTTCAACTTCTGCCTGAGAGTGAGATCATCCCATATTCATCCTTCTGTTTCTGACTTATTTCACTTAACATGAATTTTTCAACGTCCATCCAAGATGGGCTGAAAATGGTGAAGTCACCATTTTTTACAGCTGAGTAGTATTCCATTGTGTATTTATACCACAACTTGCTCAGCCACTCATCTGTTGTTGGACACCTGGGCTGCTTCCAGGTTTTGGCTATTACAAATTGTGCTGCCAAGAACATATGTGTACACAGATCTTTTTGGATGGGTGTGTTGGGTTCCTTAGGATCTATCCCCAGGAGACGAATTGCAGGGTCATAGGGTAGGTCCATTTCTAGCCTTCTGAGAGTTCTCCAGACTGTTCTCCACAGAGGTTGAACCAATTTATATTCCCACTAGCAGTACAGGAGGGTTCCTTTGACCCCACAACCTCTCTAGCATTTGCTGCTATTACCTTTTCTGATGTGTGACATTCTCACAGGAGTGAAGTGATATCTCATTGTTGTCTTTATTTGCCTTTCTCTGACAATCAGAGACTTGGAGCATTTTTTCATGTGTTTCTCGGCCTTTTGGATCTCTTCTGTGGTGAATATTCTGTCCGTGTCCTCCCCCCATTTTTGGGTGGGGTTATTTGTTGTCTTGTTGTTGATTTTGGAAAGCTATTTATATATGTTGGTTATTAAACTCTTTTCTGAAGATCTTCTCCCATTCTGTGAGGCTTGGGTAGTGGTTTCTTTTGCTGTGAAGAAGCTTTTCAATTTGATGTAGTCCCATAGGTTTATACTTGCCTTAGTCTTCTTTGTAATTGGATTCATTTCATTGAAAATGCCTTTAAAATTTATGCGGAAAAGAGTTCTGCCAATATTTTCTTCCAAGTATCTGATAGTTTGTGGTCTAACATTCAAGTCCTTGATCCACTTGGAATTTACTTTTGTATTTGGTGAATTTACTTTTGTATTTCTTTCTTCCTTCCTCTCTCTCTCTCTCTCTCTCTCTTCCTTTCTTTTTTCCCTTCAGGGTTATTTCTGGGGCTTGGTGCCGACACTACGAATCCACTTTTTTCATTTTATTGGACAGGACAGAGAGAAACTGAGAGAGGAGGGGGAGATAGAGAAGGGGACAGAAAAAGACAGACACCTGCAGACCTGCTTCACAGCTTGTGAAGCGTCCCCCCTGCAGGTGGGGAACAGGAGGCTCGAACCCGGCTCCCTGTGCTTAGTACTGTGTGTGCCTAACGGGGTGGGTCACCGCCAGACCTCTCACTTTTTTTTTTCCAGCTCCTCTTTTGTCTAAAATGCAAGCTCTGTCCTGACCTTCCTGAGCGAGAGATGCAGGCTTGTTTGTTTGTTTATTTGTTTGTTTTTCCTTCTCCTTGGGGAGAGCCTGCATACCTTGTAACAGGTATCCTTCTCCTCGCCTGGGAAACTCCAACCACATTCCTGTCCTCCTCTGGTTTCTTTGTATGTTTCCTGGGACTTGTTCTCCTGCCTCCAGGGTCGAGTTCTGGGTCTCTCTTAGCGGGAAGCCCTCTCTTCCTCTCCCCTCCGCTCACTGGTTTGTCTGGTCCGGGAGTTATAAACAAGGTGGAGGCCTCCAGGTTCACATCAACCTTAGGGGAAAAGCAAGCAAGCAAGCAAGAAACACGGCAGGATGTTCGAGGAAGGTGGCGCGAGAACAGCCCCTTGCCAAAGCCTCCTTAAGCTAAGTGACTGTTATTTCTTGACAGCGTGGGAAAGGCAGGGTCTTTCCTAGCTGCCCCACTCCCAGGCTGCTAGTCGGGCCTGACTCCCACTCAGGACCATGAGATCCAGTTTACCGCACACACATTCGCGACCTCCAGGATTAGGCCTTAGGAGGCCATTTGGTTTTGTAAAATAAATCTTTTCAGATGGGGAGAGTTAGAAGTACATAAACACAGGTCTTTTAAAATTTTTATCTACTTAATTATTTTTATTATTTTAGGATAGAGATAGAGAGAAATTGAGGGGGGGGGAATAGAGAGGGAGAGAGGGTCCAAGGTGGTGGTGCAGCGGGTTAAGCGCACATGGTGCAAAGCACAGGGACCGGGCTTAAGGATCCCGGTTCGAGCCCCGGCTCTCCACCTGCAGGGGAGTCGCTTCACAGGCAGTGAAGCAGGTCTGCAGGTGTCTTGTCTTTCTCACTCCCTCTCTGTCTTCCCCTCCTCTCTCATTTCTCTCTGTCGTATCCAACAACAACGACAGGTAGTAACAACAATAACAGTAACAATAACAACGATAAACAACAAGGGTAACAAAAGGGAAAATATAGCCTCCAGGATTAGTCTATTCATAGTGCAGGCACGGAGCCTCAGTGATAACCCTGGAGGCAAAAAAAAAAAAAAAAAAGAGAGAGAGAGAGAGGGAAAGAAAGAGAGAGAGGGAGAGACAGAGAGACACCTGCAGCCCTGCTTCACCACTTGTGAAGCTTCCCCCCTGCAGGTGGGGACTGAAACCCAGGTCCTTGTGCGCTGCAATGGGAGCGCTTAACCAGGCACTCCACTTCCTGGCCCCCTGTTAATTTATTATCTTTGTTCTTTAGATAGAGGCAGGCAGAGATAGATAGATAGATAGATAGATAGATAGATAGATAGATAGATAGATAGATAGATAGGGAATGAAAGAGACCAGAGCAGCAAAGCTTCCTTCAGTGCCGTGGGGGGGTGGGTTCAACCCTGAATCGCACACCTGGCTGAGCAATGCACCACCAGGTGAGCTAGTCCACTGGCCTTAAAATAAAGGGTTTAAAAATTTTTTTTTTTTTACCTTTATTGCATGTCTCAAAGTCTTTGGATTCCTGACACCCCTAGGCAGGCTCTGTATCCTTTTGTAATTTATTTATTCATTTATTGGATAGAGACAGAAAGAAAATGAAGTGCAAGGAGGAGAGAAAAAGAAAGAGAGACAGAGAGACACCTGCAGCCCTGCTTCACCACTTGCAAAGCTTTCGCTTTCCCCCTGCAGGTGGGGGCCGGGGGCTTGAATCAGGGTCCTTGGGCGCTGTAACAGGCGCACTCAGCTGAGTTTGCCACCACCCGGCCCCCACGCTCTGCAGCTTCCCACACTCAGAAACAAATACACTTAAGCTTTCCTTTGATCATGTGATGTGATTTAAGGATTGTTTATTTTATTAAATTTATTATTTGTGTGTGTGTATGTGTGGTATAGGGTAGGGGCTGAACCCAGGACCTCATGCCTAATCTCTCTGGTTCAATGATTTCATTTGAATTTTTTTTTTTTTAAGGGAGAGAAGTAGACAGATGAGAAATGAGAGACAACACAGTTCTCCTCCACCCTCCTTGATACTCACATATGGTGCCGGGGACTGAACCCAGGGTTTCACTGGAGTTAACTGAGTCCCTGGATGGAGAGAGAGAGGGTGAGGGGGAAGGCCTCAGCCCCCTGGTCTCCTAGCTCTCTAGTCCCTTCTGGGGAAGGCAGGACCCTCAGGGGATGGAGAGAGAGAGAGAGACCCCAGCCCCTGGTCCCCCAGCTCTCTGGTCCCTTCTGGGGAAGGCAGGACCCTCAGGGATGAGCTTCAGCCTCTGTCTCCAGGGTCCCCTCTGCCTCCATCTGCAGGTTGTGGCCTTTGCCTTCAGGGAGGGAGGGAGCCGGGGCAGGACCTGCAGACACACTGGGCTTCTGGCCTGCTCCTGGCTGCTGCAGGGGGCAGGGGGAGGGTGCAGGGGAGGGTGCAGGGGGCAGGGGGAGGGTGCTGCTCTCCCTAAGCTGCCCTCCAATAGAATTATTTCATTTTCATTTTAAAATACCTTTTTACAGGTATGTGTGGAAGACCCAGACACCATTTAGCTCCTGCCAAAGGCAATGCCCAGGGACTCAGATCCAAAGGCTTTGAAGGGCTGAGCTACCCCCAGTCCAGTCATTGTTCTAAGTGAGGGAGGGAGCTGGAGGAGACGGAGACGCTGGACCTCACCCCTGCAAGGCCTGTGCTCCGCCACTGAGCCAGATGCCCACCATGCTTATTAAAAAATAAATAAATAACTGTTTTATTTTCGTGAGAGTGATACAGAGAGAAAGACCGAGAGGAAGCCCAGAGGCCTGCTCAGCTCTGGCTGCTGGTGGTGCTGGGGATTGAACCTGGGACCTCAGAGCCTCAGGCAGGAGAGTCTGTGTGCAGAACCATGATGCTGTCTCCCCAGCCCTGCATTTTTGAATGATAAGAGCTTCCTGAATTCTTTCCCTCAGGCTGCTCCCAATCCCTGAATAGCTCTTTTATGCCCCAAATAACCACAAGTCTGTGAGTGTCTGTAGGGCCTGTGCTGATATTTACAACCTGCCCCTTTGATGCTGAAAGCTCCAGTGGAAAATGGTTTTTCCAAAACATGCAAATTGCCCACTGAGAGCCCAGCTGCCCCTCCCTGTCCCTCCCTGACCTCTCCTTGCTGCTTCCTACCTCCCAAGGCACTCCTTCCCTCCTTCCCTCCTTCCCTCGTTCTGAGCAGTCCTAGGCTCCACTTGGGAACAGACATCTTCCTCCCCCATGCTGCTTCCCAGGGCCTGACCTGACTTCCCTCCTGCCCTCTGGGACAGGCCGTGGCTTATTTCAGGTCAGCTGGGAGATAGTACTACTTAATCCTTTGGTTTTATGTTTTGAGCAGCTGGGGGCAGGCATGTGGATGTCCTCTTTGCTCTCTCAGAACTGGAACCAGCAGGCAAACATTACTGAACCGCCCCCCCCAAAAAAAAAAAAAAACCAGCATCAGATATGGTCTGGAGGGAGGGAGGGGACAGATATGGCCTGGGGTGAGGGAGGGGACAGATATGGCCTGGGGTTGAGGAAGGGGACTTGAGCTGCCTGCAGCATCCTGGCTGCTGAGGACAGACAAGGAGACCACCCAGCAGGGGCAGGAAAGCCTCTTCCCTCTGAGTCTGCCCCTGCAATGGCGAGTAACAGCTAAGCCTTGTTCTAGGAGGAAGTCTGGGGGCCTTGGTCTGAGGGGCTTGGACCACCACCCACCACGATAAAGGGTGAAAAACCCTGGGAGGAATGAGGCTGATTTGAATGTGATGCTCTTTACATCCATTTACAATTCCTTTTGTTTCTTTTTAATTTTATTGATTTACTATTGGGTAGAGACAGAGAAATTGAGAGGGGAATGGGAGATAGAGAGGGAAAGAGAGAGAGAGGGATGCCTGCAGACCTGCTTCACTGCTTATAAAGCGTACCCCCCCCACACACAGATGGGGAGCGGAGTCTTACACCTGCTTTCTTGAGTGGGTCCTCGTCCTTAGTACCCTGTGTGTTAAACCAGGTGAGCCACCGCCTGCCCAGCAGGCCGCTGGGGAAGGCCCCAGTTCGCCTCTGCCCTCCCGCCCCCAACACCCATTAGTGAAGCTTCCTCCTTGCAGGCGGTTCACTGTGTAGGCACTGAGCCCAGTGATAACCCAGGTGGCAATGAAAAAGAAAAAAGAAATAAAAAGAGTGGTTCTCATTAAGGAGGCTGTGGGGAGAGCTATCTGATTGCTGCTCCAAGAGGGATAAAGCTTGGAGGTGGGGGGGCCGGGTGGTGGCATACTGGGTTAAAAGCACATAGTATGAGGCACAAGGATCCTGGTTTGAGCCCCCGGCTCCCCACCTGTGGGGAGGGGAGGGTGTGTGTGTGTGTGTGTGTGTGTGTGTGGTCACTTCACAAGTGGAGAAGCAGGTCTGCAAGTGTCTCTCTTTCTCTCTCCCTCACTGTCTTCCCCTCCTCTTTCAAATTCTCTCTGTCCTATCCAATAAAATGAAAAAAAAAAAAAGCACACGAAGCAATGAATTCCTAGTGCAGGCACCAAGGCCTATTGATAACCTCGAGTACAAATAAATAAAATAAAATAAATCCCAGAGCTGCAGAAACCACTGCCCAGCTCTGCTTCTGCCAAGAAAAGTAACCTTTCAGGAAGTAGCTCTGCTGTGCTCGTGAGGTGGCCTCTTGGCCCCAGCTGAAGGAACTGAGTGGCACACACCATGAATCAGAAGCAGGATTCACGGGCAGAAGAGATGCCAAGTGTCGGTCGGAGCCAAGGACCTGCACGCCTGACACCCCAGGGGCTCCAGGTTCAGCAGCCAACACTGCGTATGCCAGAGCTGAGCAGAGCCTGCGAGTCTCAAAAAAAATGAGTAGGAGGGGGCGGGCGGTGGCGCAGCGGGTTAAGAGCAGGTGGCACAAAGCGCAGGGACCGGCATAAGGATCCCGGTTTGAGCCCCCGGCTCCCCACCTGCAGGGGAGTCGCTTCACAAGCAGTGAAACAGGTCTGCAGGTGTCTGTCTGTCTCTCCCCCTCTGTTTTCTCCTCCTCTCTCCATTTCTCTCTGTCCTATCCAACAACAATGGCAACAATAACTACAACAACAAAGGGCAACAAAAAGGAAAATAAATAAATATACAAAAAAAAGAAAGAAAAAATAAGACGGAAAACAATGTCATCCAGAAGTGGTGGATTTGTAGTGCAGGAAACAAGCCCCAGTGATAACCCTGGTGGAAATTTAAAAGGTACTTTCGATGGCTCTGATAACCTTCCCTGAGCAAAAGGAACTTTAAAAATTCTTCCTTTGATGGAGAGAGAATTTTTCAAAAATATTTTTATTTATTATTGGATAGTGACAAGAGAAATTGAAAAGGGAGGAGATAGAGAGGGAGAGAGAGAGAGAGAGACACTTGCAGCCCTGCTTCAGCACTCGTGATGCTCCCCACCCACCCCACCCCCACACCCCCACAGGTGGGGGCTGAGGGCTTGAACCCGTGTCTTTGCACATTGTAGCATGTGTGCTCAACCAGGTGTGCCACCACCTGGCCCCATGAGAGGATTTTTCTTCCTGGAGTGTGTTTAGTGTTTACCTGGGACCCGGCCAGCCCACCTGCATCCACTTCGTTGAGGCTGCGAGCCTGTTTATAACCACAGAGGTGTTGAGGTTGGTTCCCAGGTTAGCTGGCCCCTGTTCAGGCAGGTCGAGTCTGGGCTGGTCAGAAAAGGGTGGGCTGAATTTTCCTTGGCAAACTGGAGGCTGGGGTAGTCTGCCCTTAGGGGGTGGGGTGAGTGCTGTGTACTGTATACTGGGCAGTAGCTTTGCTGATGTCTGTAACCCAGCACTGGCAGAGGGAAACTAGTGAGCATCTAGTTAGCATCTGTATTGCTAACACACACAACATTGGTCTTCTGAATACTAATTGTAACCAGCACTGGCAGAGGGAAACTAGTTAACACCCACATTATTAAGATGAAAGTCTTGGTCTCCTGAGTATCTACTGGTTGATATTTAAAGCAGTTTGAGTATCTGTTGAAACAGGAGTAAAACTATAATTAAGAAAGAAAGAAGGGAGGCTGGGTGGTGGTACGCCTGGTTGAGTGCACGCATTATAGTGTGCAAAGATCCAGGCTCAAGTCTTGACCTGCAGGGGGAAAGCTTCTTGAGTGGTGATGCGAGGCTGCAGGTGTCTCTCTATCTCTCTCCCTCTCTGTCTCCTGCTCCTCTCTCAATATCTCTGTCTCTATCCCATAATAAATAAATAAATAAATAAATAAATAAATAAATAAACAGGGAGTCAGGCCGTAGCGCAGCAGGTTAGGGGCAGGTTGTACAAAGCGCAAGGACCAGCGTAAGGATCCTGGTTAGAGCCCCCGGCTCCCCACCTGCAGGGGAGTCGCTTCACAGGCGGTGAAGCAGGTCTGCAGGTGTCTGTCTTTCTCTCCCCCTCTCTGTCTTCCCCTCCTCTCTCCATTTCTCTCTGTCCTAGCCAACAACAACGACATCAATAATAACTATAACAATAAAACAACAAGGGCAACAAAAGGGAATAAATAAATATTTAAAAAATAAATAAATAAATGGCAAGTTTATATAGAAAATAGAGAAAGACAAGGAAGGATAAGCATAATAGCTCACTCCTTGCCTCCACTGGCCAATGTTTCTCCTTCTCTCTCTTTTTGTTTTAGTACAGTTTTATTTATTTATTTATTTATTTTGATGTTATTATTTATTTTAAGAACATACCATTTTGGGGGCTCTGTTTCACATCTGCTCTGTGGGAGTAATCTGTTCACTGGGAGTAATCTCTCTCTCTGTGTGTGTGTGTGTGTGTGTGTGTTTCTCCCTGCAGACGGGCAGAAGAAAGTTCAAGAGGAGTTTGATATCGACATGGACGCCCCAGAGACAGAACGTGCAGCCGTGGCCATTCAGTCCCAGTTCAGAAAATTCCAGAAGAAAAAGGCTGGCTCTCAGTCCTAGCTGGGATGGCTTGCATCTGCCTTGAGACCCCCAAGGCCACCGTCATCCCTGGAGAAATTAAGACAGCAATGCCCTGGAGAGAAACCATCCGCTCCCAGCACTCACTCATACCCGCAGCCTCCTCCCATGCATGTACCCGTGTTATTTATGCCCTCTCCGAAGGTGTAGACAGCTCCAATGAGCTGCTCAGTCCCCATGTCCCCATGTCTCTGCAGCAGCCTCATGCCCCCTCTGGAAGGTCACTCTTTTCCTTGATGTTGTAATAAAATGGAGTTCAGATGTGCACTGACTTGTGTCTGCTTTCCCTCCACTTTTACCATAATCTGGGGGTGTGGGTGGTGCACAGGGAACCTCTTAGCTAGTGGGGTGCCCAGGAACCTCCGCTCCTTATATCCCAGGCTTCCAATGATCCAGAAGATGCCCTGGGGTTGAGGATCAGGGCCAGGCAGTGGCGCACCTGGTTAAGCACTCACCTTACACCACACAAGGACGCAGGTTCAAGCCCCTGGTCCCCACCTGCAGGGGGAAAGCTTCACAAGTGGTGAAGTCGGGCTGCAGGTGTCTCTGTCTCTCTCCCTCTCTCCTCTCATTTTCTCTTAGTCTCTATCCAATAATAAATAAATACAAATATTTTAAAAAGATACTGAATAGCAAAGCCCCCAAATCTCTTCTGACAAGCTTACAGTGATATTTCAAGGTTCCTCCTCACTAATACCTTCCTTGGTACCTCACTAATACCTTAGCAGGTACCCGGCTGCAGAGGCTAAAACAGGTCTGCACCTCCTCAGTCACATAAGGTGTCTGTCTGGCTCCAGCTGAGCGTCCTGGTGCAGGCATTGTGGCATCCACAGACACCAGTTAGAGTCTGAGATGTTACAAGCATTGTCGGCTCTGCAGACTAATTAGGCTATGGGCTGTGCAAGCCGCAGGCACGCACAGACCTAGCCTGCTAAGAGATATATCATGGGCTTTTCTACCACACACCTTGGGCTGAGGGGGGGGGGGTTGGCTCTGCTCATCAAACTTAGGCGGCAGTTGGAGGCTTGGGACTAGATTCATCTTCGACACAGAGGCTGGCCACCTGAGCTCAGGGGGCCTCCCTACTTTGAGCTGCTGGTCTTCTTCCCATCTGCGTGGCGATGACACCCCTCTGGCAAGATGGATGAGAAGATGTTAGGAACTGAATGTTAGGCCGCTCTGGGTTCCCTGCCCCCCAGGCCACAAGGATCCAGGGTCAGAGCGGCTCTCCAGGGAGTCCCGGGGTAACTCTGTGTGTTGGGGGCAAAGTGTGCGGAGAGAATGTCAGATTCATTTAACTCCAGGAGCGGCTTTGGAAAGGTGGGCAACCTGTTTATTGAAAGGAAAGGTGGGCAGATAGATCCCTAACTTGGGGGCAGGCGGGGAAGGCTGAGGTCACCATTAACGCAGACACAGAGGAGCGCAATGCACGGTCACATTTTGACCAACAGACGGTTTGATCATAAGTAAAAGGTCACCACACAAGGTCTGGTCATAAGGTTTACGATGTACATTTTTCCGGAGGTAAATTGTAGCCACTTTAGGACAACAGGGGGGGAAAGGGAGGCAGCTGAGCAATCAGGAGGTTTGCTGGTGGTTTGAAGGTTAACAGCACACAGACATCCACGGCTTTTAATTAAAGAAGGAAGGGGGGCAGGTGAGGGTCCAGCCATCATAAATTTCAGAGACTGGGGTAAGGGGGACCTTCCCTTGTATCAATCTGAAGGGAGAGTTTGGGGGTCAACTCACTGGGACCTCATGGAAACTACGGCCTGAACATTCTGGGGCAGAGGGCCCATTCTACAACAGAGAGTGAGAGGCACTATTAAGACACAGTATATTGTTATGTCAGTAGCTTCCCCAAAGGAACGTTCCAGAGCCTTGTTCAGTGAGGGTGTTATGTACACTGAGGCCATTCCTGGTGATCAGCTGTGTGGTAAAGAGGCCATCACGTTTGCCATCCTCAATGCCACTCATCCTGACCCAACTCACTCGGGCTACAGTCCACTGGGCCAGTGATGGATACTCCCTCCAGGAAAACCTTTCTTCTGCATCTTTCAACTAGTCGCCATGAGGATGGAGCCAGTTCATGAGAAGATAGAGACCCAGTCAAAAGACAAGACGGGACCCGGGTTGAATCAGACAGCTGGTTTCACTGAGCAGAATCTCACTCACGGGCATTCAAAACAGAATTATTTAGGCTGCACAGGTATCTAAGAATAGAACACCAAAGGCTAGCAACTCCACAGGCAGGCAGAATCGCAGTAGATTTGTAAACCAAGC
>NW_026648095.1:27500-42500 GCF_950295315.1 Erinaceus europaeus | reverse complement strand
TACAGCCCTGCTCCACTGTGAAGGTTCCCTGCTGCAGGTGGGTGCCAGGCTAGCGTGGGGGTGTCTCTTCCCGGGCACGTACTCCCTGGGTTGGAGAGAACGCCACCGGGGCAGAAAAATGCAGGGTGCCTTGTGAGGCTCCTCACAATTTCCCGACAGGTGGGGAGCAGGGGCTTGAACCCAGGTCCTTGCACTTGGTAACATGTGAGCTCAACCGGGGGCACCACTGCCTGGCCCCACGCACATTCTGTTTGTTTCTCTAGTACGTTTGCAATATGTGTATCTGACTCTTAACACTTCAGTCTCACGTCTTACATGTGACATCTAAGAGGGACAGGAGAATTTATCTCCTCTCTAAATGGTTTTTCTCTTCGCCTCTCAATAGAGTTATCTTCTCGTTAAGTTTTGGTGCTTTCATTTGGAAGTCTGTAAGCATAACCCACTGTAACGTCATTTCATGCCGTGTAAGTGAATCCTCTTTCTGCAGACTCAGTAACTCCCCCCTCCCACTTTGGTTTATGTCATTATCAATACTTTAATCCCCAACTCTGCACCGAAGTGCATCTGTTACCGGCATATTCAGATAGTTCAGTTCATCAGGACTCTCCTTCATTCCTTTTCCTGAAACATCTCTCCTTCCTCTTAGTCTGAATCAAGAAAGGCCGACTGCATGATAGAGTCTCTGCATTGAGTTGAATGCTCTGCCCGCAGTGCCACCTCGCAGGCCAGTCCAGCTCTTAGCTGAGCAGCAGGTGGCCCTTTGCCACCTCCTGCCAGCGTCGTGTTGGGGATTTCCTGCTGCCTGCATCTGCCAAAGGGGAGAGATTTGGAAAAGCCTCGGTCTCCACGGACTAGGTGAAGTAAAATGCTTCCCACAAAGGAGCGAACAGAAACCAGCAGAGCCCAGCTAATAAGACTCTCCAAAGCCCTGGGGATGAGCCGCGACAGGCCATTAGGCAGCTAATGAGCTTCTCGGAAAATCCATCCCCGCGAAATGTGCAGACGGCTGGCTGCCTCTCGATGCTGGGAACATGTGAACATGAGATCTGTCTGGAGCCTCCTCGCTCTGAACACAAGCCAGCGACCGTGCAGAAAAGCCAGAGAGCATCTGGACCACAGAGAGAGCTGAGAGAACCCTCTGGCTCCAGAGACAGGGGCTCAGTGATTGTGTTCTGAGAAGGTTCTGGAAGACAGCGTGCAGGTCAGTCCTGAGAGCTAAAGCCAAAACACTTGGCCAAGGGAGGCCAGGATACACACGGAAAGTCCCCAGAATAGCACAGTGGTTGCAGTGGTTATTGGGATGGTTCCTCCCAGACTGATTCAGCCTGGAAAGCCAGGTGTGGATCTGCACGTGGGGCCTCACGGGGAAGGAATGCCTGATGGCCCCATCACCTCCGGCACTCCTGTGGCCTCTCGTGCTCTCTATCCTTTCTGAGGGCTGAGCCTTGGCTTTCTCCTGATGATCAATTTCTGGACGACTCTTGGAATGGACCACCACGAATTATCTGACCCCAGGTTTAAGCCCCATCACCGCATATGCCAGAGTTTTGCTCTGACTCACCCCTGTGAGATAAATGCATCATTAAAAAATAGAATAGGGGTCTGAATGGTAGCCCAGCGGGTTAAGCACACATGGCGAAAAGCGCAAGGACCGGCATAAGGACCCCGGTTCGAGTCCCCGGCTCCCCACCTGCAGGGGAGTCGCTTCACAGGCGGTGAAGCAGGTCTGCAGGTGTCTGTCTTTCTCTCCCCCTCTCTGTCTTCCCCTCCTCTCTCCATTTCTCTCTGTCCTATCCAACAACAACAACAGCAATGGCAACAGTAATTATAACGACAACAACAAGGGTAACAACAAGGACAACAAAATGGGGAAAATGGCTTCCAGGAGCAGTGGATTCATAGTGCAGGCACCGAGCCCCAGTAATAACCCTACAGGAAAAAAAAAAAAACAACAAAAAACCCGTTGCTGGTGGAGCTCTCCGTCATGTAGGCAAACATGTTTTTAGGATTTATTGCTGGTTGATTGAAACTTTGGAGTAAATGTGGAATGAGGGAAGCTTTCTGAATGTGGCTGCCATCATGCTAAATGCAGTCTCCAGTCTGGAGAAAGAGAAGGTGAAAGGGAGAGCAAGGTGAAGCGTCTCTTATGGGTGAGAAAGGAGTGATGTCCAGTGCTGGAGACAGCGAGTTAAGTTACACTGGTGCCAAGTTAGAGGGGAGTTAGCGTTTGAGCTGATGGCTCACCGATGTCAATCAGATTTGCTTCAACACCTCACTCCTATGTCACACATCCAAAGCCATTTTTTTGTAAAAATGTGTTTATTATGCTATTATTATGTGAGACCTTTCCTTTCATAGTATTCTCTAATTCCATCCCAGGTGGATCACTTTCTAACAAAGTCCCAACACCTAGATATAGACCAGGCTCTGTGAGAGAGAGCATATGTTCACATGTATCCATAAACTAGGGCAAAATATATACCTGAAAGCAGAAGTACACTGGAGTTTGCAGTGAGTACCCCCCTAACACTTCCTCTCCACTATTCCAAGCTTTGGGTCCATGATTGCTCAACAATTTGTTTGGCTTTGTATGTTAACTCTCTTTTCAGCCACCAGGTTTCAGATGCCATCAGGATGCCGGCCAGGCTTCCCTGGACTGACGACCCCACCAATGCGTCCTGGAGCTCCGCTTCCCCAGAGACCCACCCTACTAGGGAAAGAGAGAGGCAGGCTGGGAGTATGGACCGACCAGTCAACGCCCATGTTCAGCGGGGAAGCAATTACAGAAGCCAGACCTCCCACCTTCTGCTCCCACAATGACCCTGGGTCCATGCTCCCAGAGGGCTAGAGAATGGGAAAGCTATCAGGGGAGGGGATGGGATATGGAGATTGGGTGGTGGGAATTGTGTAGAGTTGTACCCCTCCTACCCTATGGTTTTGTTCATTTATCCTTTCTTAAATAAAAAATAAATTTTAAAAATGTGTTTATTATGCTAAAAAATGTACCCAAGAAGAGTCCGGTTTCCTGCTGATAAAAAATGGGCCGTGTGCTCTTAGCTATTGCTCCAGGGAAGCATTTCAAGGAGTTCACAAATGTCTTTGAAACTTGGACACTCCAGCCAATGCAATGCCAACAGAACTAAGCTTATGAAAAATTAGTTTCTTTCACTCTCAATAAATATTTCAAAAATAGTTTTCTTTATGGTAAGTTCTGACCTTGAAAAGCTCTAGTAGACAGGAGAATAAAACTATATAGCAACTACATTTATAAATACGCAAGGCCGCCAGCTCTGTCCTCGGCACAGAGTGTAACTGTCGACCTCAGAGCACACAGGCAAAAACAAACAAAAAACCTGACTGAGAAACTCAAGAGAGGAAGCAGAACTTCTGAGATTCTGAGCTGTTTATCAGAGGATGAAGGCCTTCCTAGGAATTTTTCTAAATCACAGTCTCATTTTGAGAACAACCCAACTCTAAGTTAATCCAATCAAGCATCCTGGGAACCTTCTGGAACTGAACAGGAGAGACGTTTTGAGGTTTAGTGACCCTGTACTGGCCCTGTACTGGCCTTCACCATGGGCCCTCCTGGCTACCTTACTTTGCCAGAGCAACTCTCTCCATGGCCCCCAGTCCAGACATTCCCAAAGAGATAGGTCAGCCAGGGGTCAGTCACAGACAGAGAGCAGAGGACAGACAACGAATGATCTCAGGGAAGACCCCTGACCCCCAACATGAATACCTCCACAAGCAAACCTTTCACAGTCATGTGACCTTGAATTTGTTATTTTATTTTAATTTACTTTTACTTAATTGTCATTGCTGGGATTTCACTACTCCAAGTCAACATTTTCAGATACAGGAGAGAGAGAGAGAGAGAGAGAGAGAGAGAGAGAGAGAGGAATAGAGAGAGAGAGAAAGATAGAGATAGATGGAGGGATGGAATGATAGCTCATACATAGATAGATAATAAAGAACAACATTGCAGCATAAAAGCTCTCTCCACTGTCAGAGTCCAAGCTCAGTCTAGGCCTGTGTGAATGACAAAACAGTTACTCCATCCACGTGGGCCATGAATCCACTTGGATCAACTCGAACCAAACACACTGATAACTGGTGCTGGAGAGGCCACCTGGGGACTGGACTCCTTCACCCTCACCAACACATGATCACCTTCTTTCTCTCCAAGACATCATTCCCTTCCTTCTTCCCCTTGTCTAGAAGACCCTAAAGCCCCAGCTGGAGAGTCATGGTTTGGGGAGGCTGCAGTATTCTCAGGTCATCAGCACCTGAATAAACTTGTCTTCCTGTCACCAACCTTTGCTTCTTAGACATCAGCATCCAGGCAGTGAGCTCCCAACCTGGTGTTGGTAAGATTCCCACCATATTTTTGCACAAACGAATGTTCCTCAGTCCACAAGCTGCGTCTCTCCAGCGTCTCTCCACTGGCTGACATTCAGCTTGTTTATTCAGGACAAGGGGAGGCCGTGCATCCCCCCCCACCTGTTCTCCCGACTGCCCCCCATTCTTGCCAGTGCCTAGTCCTCACAGATAAGCTGAGCAGTCAAGCCCAGTTAGATGTTTTTCTTTGCTTCTTTTTTTGGAAACATGCTGACTTGATGTTTCCCACCTCCAGTTTCAAAAACCAGGAGGACTTTTTTTTTTTTTTTTTTTCAGAAGTTCAAATTTCATTAGGTGTGTAGGTTATCTTTAGCTGGGGCTTAGAAAAGCAAATTGGCAAGCCTTTCTAAAAGGGCGCCTTTTCAAAGAATGTCCTTCCTGTATTTCTATTCTAAACCGTTGGAGGAGCAAAGGTGAAAGCTGCTGTAGGTCGACAAAAAATTTTGTTTAAAATTAGACCTTCCTGAAAAACTTCAGAACCCACTGTGCATGGTTAGAAGTCGAGCAGAGGAAGAGACGCGGGCAAAGTGGACAGGCCAGATCGTGGTGCTTTCCTTGGACCTAAGGAGGTGAAGCCACTGCTGACTTCAGTGCTCTGGTAATTGTCTCTATCTCTTCCTCTGTCTCTCTGTGTTTCTCTCTCTCTCTCTCTCTCTCTCTCTCTCTGTCTTTCTCTCACTCTCTCTCTCTCTGAAAAAGTCAGCCTGGAGATGACAAGTGGTGGCATCCTGGGTTGAGCACATATGTTACCATGTGCAAGGACCATGTTCAAGCCCCCAGTCCCCACCTGCAGGGGGAAGCTTCATAAGTGATGAAACAGTATTGCAGGGCTCTCTCTCTCTCTCTCTCTCCCCCCCTCTCTCTCTATTTCCCTCTCTCCCCCCTCTCTTTCTCTCCCTCTTTCTCTCTTCCTTTCTCTCTTCCCTTTCTCTAACTACCTACTTCTCCCTCTCAATTTCTCTGTCTCTGTCAAGAAATAAATAAATAGAGGCCCAGATGGCGCTGCTCCTAGTTGAGCGCACATGTTACAAAGCACAAGGACACAGGTTCAAGCCCCCAGTCCCCACCTACAAGGGGGAAGCTTCATGAGTGGTGAAGCAGGGCTGCAGGTGTCTCTCTGTCTCTCCTCTATCTCCCCATTCCCTCTTGATTTCCAGTTGTCTCTATCCAATAAATAAGTAAAGACAATAATAAAAATGAAGTATTTTTTAAAAAAGATTTACTGTTTTAAAGTCAGCCCAGAGTGGTGAAGCCTGTGACCAGATAGTAGAGCTCTGGCCCCGCAGCCCCGCCACACGGGTGGCCCAGGCGTCCAGTTTCTCTTCTCTGAGCTCCCTACATTTGATGAGGAAAGACCAGTCACTTCCAAGATTATCCACTTTGTGTCCCAGAGGACACAATGTCATCTTTTTAACTGGTGAATAATACTCCATTGAGCATATGTCTTATACCTTTTTTTTTTATCCAGTCACCTGTCGAAAGTCATTTTGGTTGCTTCCAAGTTTTGTTTTTTTTCTGTTGTAAAATAAAGACTCTGTGAACACAGGGGTGCCTATGTCCCTTCCAACCTGTGATTCTATCTTTGGGGTAAATGCCTAGCAGTGGGGTTGCTGGGTCCTATGGTGTTCTCGTGTCTGTTTAAGGATTCTCCACACCGTTCTCCAGAGTAGTTGTACCAGCTCGCACTCCCACCAGCAGGGGCAGTGCTGTTCCTCTCTCTGAACCCCCCCCCCCCAACACTGATCTCCTGTGTCATTGGTGGAGCCCCTTCTCACAGGCGTGAGGCGAGTCTCCGTGTGGTTTTAATGTGCAGTTCTCTGATGACGAGTGAACTGGAGCATTTCTGCCCACATCTGTGGGCCATGTGCATCTCTTCTTTAGAGAACCGGTCATATCTTCTGCCCACTTTTTTATTGGGCTGTTCTTTTTCTTTTTGTTAAGCTGTATGAGTTCTTTAGAGATGTTCTTATCAAACATCTTGATAGCTGTTTTATACT
Organism: Erinaceus europaeus; assembly: GCF_950295315.1. NCBI lineage: Eukaryota > Metazoa > Chordata > Mammalia > Eulipotyphla > Erinaceidae > Erinaceus > Erinaceus europaeus. The sequence continues at coordinate 36,105 of NW_026648095.1, read as the reverse complement.
TTCTTTAAAAAAAAAGATATATATTTATTTATTTTCATGAGAGGAGAGAGACCAGAGCTCTGATCAGCTCTGGCATATGGTGGTGCCAGCGGCTGAAGCCAGAGCCTCTGGTATGCAGATTCAGCGGGCTTATCTCCCCAACCCCAAAATTTGTATTTCTTTGAATCAGATAAAAAAACAAATTCAGAGAATAATATGAAAGGAAAGGTCTCACCCGAGTAATGAAGCTAAAGGGTTGTCATTCCACACCTGCAGTCTCTGGACACAGTCTGAAGTGAAGCATGCTGGGGTGGCACTTGTTGCGTTGATTAGGTTGCGATCCACGGATGCAATATTATTTGATTTGAATTCAGAGCAGCATGCAGGAAAGTGGGCCCCACCCTAAGGTTCCAGGACTGGGAGAAATATAGGCTCTATAGTAGAAATGTGAGGTTCCTGTTGTCTTAGGGTTCAAGAAGACAATAGATAGTTATTGTTGTAATCACATTATTTGGTAATTGGGTAATTTGAAAAATCCCTTTGTTAGGATTTGCTGTATAAGATCCAACATTATCATAATTTATGTCCTTTGACATTATTTGTATATAGCTGTGCCACCAGTTTCTTCTGTTCTCTGTGGTCTAGGCTTTTGAGAGAGTCAACATATCTAAGACTCAGCCTATGTATTTTTAAAAAATATTTATTTATTTATTCCCTTTTGTTGTCCTTGTAGTTTTATTGTTGTAGTTATTATTGATGTCGTTGTTGTTGGATAGGACAAAGAGAAATGGAGAGAGGAGGGGAAGACAGACAGGGGGAGAGAAAGATAGACACCTGCAGACCTGCTTTACCACTTGTAAAGCGACTCCCCTGCAGGTGGGGAGCCGGGGGCTCGAACCAGGATCCTTACACAGGTCCTTGCGCTTTGTGCTACCTGCACTTTACTTGCTGTGCTACCACCTGACTCCCTCAGTCTATGTATTAAAAAGAGTCTGTGGTTCACATCCTAACAAAGTCCCAAAACCTAGATATAGACCAGGTCCCCTGAGATGGAGCATATGTTCACACGTATCCATAAACTAGGACAAAATATATACCTGAAAGCAAAAGTACACAGCAGTCTGCAGTGAGTACCCACAACTGTGGGGTCGTCTGTCCAGGGAAGTCTGGTCGGCATCATGCTGGCATCTGGAACCTGGTGGTTGAAAAGAGAGTTAACATACAAAGAGTTAACATACAAAGCCAAATAAACTGTTGAGTTCATCTGCACTATTCTAGCCTTTAGGTCCATGATTGCTCAACAGTTTATTTGGCTTTGTATGTTAACTCTCTTTTCAACCACCAGGTTCCAGATGCCAGCATGATGCCGACCAGACTTCCCTGGACAAACGACCCCACCAATGTGTCCTGGAGCTCCGCTTCCCCAGAGCCCTGCCCCACTAGGGAAAGAGAGAGACAGGCTGGGAGTATGGATCCACCTGCCAACACCCATGTTCAGTGGTGAAGCAATTACAGAAGCCAGACCTTCCACCTTCTGCACCCCACAATGACCCTGGGTCCATACTCCCAGAGGGATAAAGAATAGGAAAGCTATCAGGGGATGGGATGGGATATGGAGTTCTGGTGGTGGGTACTGTGTGGAGTTGTACCCCTCTTATCCTATGGTTTTGTTAATGTCTCCTTTTTTAAATAAATAAATAAATAAATAAATAAATAAATAAATAAATAACAAATTCAGAAGGCCACTGCTGCCTGGCTGGCAGTTATGTTTATGCAGCACAAAGCAGGCTTCAAAACACACTCAAGGTGACGACTTTGAGAGGGTCAGGTGCATTTTGAGAAAACTGTCCTGGCTATGCCTCCTCCTCTCTTACTCACACCTGGCTTTGTGTGTGTGTGTAGAAACTCCTGGGGAAGATGCCATTTCTACTCTCTGGGAACCAGTAAGCTGTTCACAGAACTGGGGAGGACAAAGAGCTCCACATACTTCTCCTCCTCCTCCTCCTCCTCCTCCTCCTCCTCCTCCTCCTCCTCCTCCTTCTCCTCCTCCTTCTTCTTCTTCTCCACACACTTCTTATGAATGGCCTCTTTCAGTCTTTCTGTCGCTTTAAATGATGGTGTTTCTCTCACCTCCAGAGAGGAAGCTTCCAGGCATTTTAGACTGGGTTTCCAGTGCTTCCAGCCCCAGAAAGCCACCTGGGAGGTGAATTACATTTTAGAAGCTGCATTTTTTTCTTAAATGTGGTGATGATATATTGTTGATTGACTTTGAGCTCAATTTAATAATCATCTTGTTCCCCCGTGGCTGGAGCATGCTCAGAGCCCCAGGCATGGAGCCAGCATCAAGATCCTGTGTTAGAAAAGTTATCAAGCCCTTCAGTGGTGAGAAGAGAGAGAAGAGAGACTTTGCACCCCCTCCCCAGCCCCTATATGGAAATCATTTTCCTTTTGGATGCTAAAATTAATGAAATGTTTTTTTTTAATGTGGCCTTGGGGAATGAACTAATAACATGTGAGGCTTGAACATAGGCCATATCACTGATTGACCTCCTAGTCCAATTTTATTCTATTCTACAAATGAGAGAAATAGAAGAAAGTGAGAAGAGGTGGGGGAGAGGCCGGCACTCTGCTCTGTACATGCAGGACCAGGAATTGAACCCAGAGCCTCATTCACACATAAAACCAAGCATTCTCCCCGCCCCTCCCCAAGACATGTCCCCTGCTAGGCCAGTGAATCATGTTTTCCCAAATACCAGACCTGCGCCTGCAACCGGCCAGACCTGAAATGAACCCAATGGGCAGTGTTTGCTTGCTTTGCTGTGGGAAAGGAGCTGTCTCCCGTGGCTACTATGTTAAGGGCCGGCATTGCCTCACTGCTCAACAGATCACACGCACGCTGCAGCAGGGGTGTGTGGACTCTCTGGTCCTAACAGCTGAGTGTGGATTGCAGCAGACACGACAGCACTGCATTGCATGCCCAGGCTTTCCTTTGTTTTGTTGCCCAAACCATCCCCAGAGGCCAGCGGGGCAAGTGAGAACAGGTCTTTTATTTTATTTTATTTTTTTTTGACTTCAGGGTTATTGCTGGGGCTCAGTGCCTGCACCATGAATCCACGAAGGACATCCCCCACACACACTTTTTGCCCTTGTTGTTGTAGTCCTGTTGTGGTTATTGCTGTTGATGACATCGTTCTTTCTTGGATAGGACAGAGAGAAATGGAGAGAGGCAGGGGAGACAGAGAGGGGGAGAGAAAGACAGACACCTGCAGACCTGCTTCACCGCCTGTGAAGTGACTCCCCTGCAGGTGGGGAACCAGGGGCTCGCACCAGGATCCTGACACTGATCCTTGTGCTTTGCGCCATGTGTGCTTAACCCGCTGTGCTACCGCCCGACCCCAAGAACAGGTCTTTAGATCTGGGTTTCCTCGCCTCTCCCTTGCAGGAGTGTTACTTGAATTCAAGCATTAGAAACTCATGACTCCTGGGGCTGGGTGGTGGTGCACCTGGTTGAGCACACGCTTTATTGTGAGTAAGGGTCTGGGTTAGAGCCCCCGGTTCCCACCTGCAGGGAGAATCTTTACAAGCAGTGAAGCAGGGCTGCAGGTGTCTCTCTGTGTCTCTCTTTTTCTATCTCCTTCTCAATTTCTCTCTGTCCTATTGATAAAAAAAATTTAAAAAATAGAAGAAGAAGAAGGAAAAAATGGTCACCAGGAGCAGTGGATTCATAGTGCTGCTGTCACCTAGCCTAGTGATAATGCTGGTCACAATAAAAGAAAAGAAAATGAAAATGAAAAAGAAGTAAATAAATGAAAAAGAAGTAAATAAATGAACAAACAAAAGAGTAGACATTGATCCAGCAGTCATCAAATCCCTGGTTGGATCGTGCTGCTACACTCAGCCCCTCAAGGAGGGTGGAATCATGGAGACTTTACTCCTAAAAACCAAGGACAGTCTTCCAGTGTCTCCCTCTTCCGCCCTGGCGAGTCCCTTAAGAGGGAGGTGGACTTTCCAAGTGGCACTACCTGGCAAGTGGGCGCACCTTTGACTTGATGTCGTTGCCCACTTTCCTGAGCTCCTGAGAAGCACAGGCTCTCCCTGATGCAGGGGGACCTACCCAGAGCTACTCCTGCACCCAGCATCTGCCAGGAAGTTCTGGGTGAGGAAGACGCCATGGTGAATTGTGTGTGTGAATGGACGTTGGCTCGGGGGAGGACAGAGAACAGGCAGAGCGTTATCCCCTGGTGTGAGTGGGAGGTAGCCCAGGTCAAGAAGACCTTCTCTTACCCACGAGCTCGCACATCCAGCCAGTCAAGGGCCTCCTTAGAATGCAATGGCACAGTAGGGCGATTCTGTCTCTTCTCCATCTGGAAGTGTAGCCAGGACCCCAGAGGACCAGGTGTGGGCTGTCTGCCGCCCTGGGAGAGGAGATGAACAGAGATGCATAAACTGGGGTGATCCCACCCCACCCCAGCTCCTCTGCTAAAGCTCTTTCACACCAGGGCAGCTACAGGGGACTGTGTCCCATCGGCCTGGCCCCGAGGAGTGAGGACCCCCACCCTGGGTGGACTTTGTTCCAAGAGGGAGTTGGGGGAGCCCTTATCCTGGAGGCTGGAAGACTTGGGGGGCTTCCATCCTTCCCTGGTGGCTCCCAATCCAGCTCTCGGCTCTCTCTCCCCCACTCATCTCCAGCTGTCCAAGATAGAGTGGGGAAGTTGAGTCAGAAGCCCGCAGCCTCTGGGCATGGTCTGAAGGGCATCAAGCAGTCTTCCTTCCTGCACATGCTGGTGTGGAATTGTGTCTTTATTGTTTTGGCATTATCTTTATTTATTTATTGGATAGAGACAGCCAGAAATCGAGACAAAAGGGGGTGTTAGAAAGGGAGAGAGACAAAGAGACACCCACAGCCCTGCTTCACCACTCACAAAGCTTTTCCCCTGCAGGTGGGGACTGGGGGTTTGAACTCAGGTCCTTTCCCTTTGTAACATGTGTGCTCAACCAGGTGCTGAGACCCCAGGCAGCAGACCCTTGTCCACCTTCCCTTCTCCTCAGATGCAGCTCCCCTCCGTTCTCTGACTCTCAGACTCCAGGGCCACCCCCAGGGGCCTCTCCCCATCTGGTTCAGCCCCAGACTGCAGCCAGCACCAGCCTCCCTTGGTTCTCGGCTCTCAGACAGCAGATGGTGGGGCCGCCAGCCTCCCGCACAGCAGAGCCCGGAGTCCTAAGAATAGCTCTCTCCACCACCTGCTGCTCTTCTCTGAGAAGCCGGATGGTGCAGAAGGAACGGTCTGTGGCTTGTGGCAAACCTTGGGGACTTATTTATTTATTTATTTATTTATTTATTCCTTTTTGTTGCCTTTGTTTTATTGTTGTAGTTATTATTGTTGTTATTGATGTCGTTGTTGTTGGATAGGACAGAGAGAAATGGAGAGAGGAGGGGAAGACAGAGAGGGGGAGAGAAAGACAGACACCTGCAGACCTGCTTCACCGCCTGGGAAGCGACTCCCCTGCAGGTGGGGAGCCAGGGGCTGGAACCGGGATCCTTATGCCGGTCTTTGCGCTTTGCACCATGTGCGCTTAACCCGCTGCGCTACCGCCCGACTCCCTGAACCTTGGGGTCTTGTCCCCCGTGTCACTTCCCCTGCCTCTGGCACTGTGGTGAGGGAGAGACTGCAGGCATGGGTCCCAGCTGGGAAGTAAGGCAGGGTTCCTGGTGTTCTCAGGTCCTCAAACTTCTCCATGTGAAGGTGAGACATCTGTCACTCACCCTGCATTGGTGTTTGTGCGAGAAACAGAAGCAGAGAGAAACTCATCTCCAGTAATGTATATGTAGAAATCTATCAGCCTTCTATCTCTCCATCCACTTAGCTACCATTTATTCAAATACTCACTATCCATTCACACCTATCACCTGTCTGTCTATCTATCTATCTATCTATCTATCTATCTATCTATCTATCTATCTATCTATTATCTATCTCTAACATCATCTAACTCTAGCATCTATCCATCCCTCCATCCATCCATCCATCCATCCATCCATCCATCCATTTATCTTTCTACATATTTCATCATCATCTATCTTCTATCCTTCCATTCATCCACTTATCTACCTTCTGCCTATCTGGCATCTATCTTCACTATCATCATCTATTGTTTTCTATCCTTCTATCATCTACCCAACCTATCGTCATCAGCTTTCTGTTCATCTACCCATCCATTTATCTATCTGCCTACCTACTGATATCACAATCACTAGCATTATTTACCATCCATCCATCCATCCATCCATCCATCCATCCATCCCTTTTTCTGTCTGTCTGTCTGTCTTCCCATCATCATCATCACGATCATCTCTCTGTCTTCTGTCATCAGTGATCATCATTCACCTCTCCATTTATCACCCTTTCTGCCTGTCTTCTCATTTCTGCCACCCTCTCCTTTGTCTTCTATCTACTGCCTATCTCCCTCTACCCATCTCTTTGTCATCTGTTTGCTTCCCATATTTCTCTCATCCATCTGCAGACAGACTCATGTGGAGGAGTCAGCTACACGGTTGTGTGGCTGTGGACACTGGCAAACCCAAGGTGGGCAGCACAGAGCAGCAGACTGGAACCTCAGCCAGGGGTGAGCCTGTGGCACCAGAGTCCTGAGTTCAAGTCCCCAAGAGTAGTGGGCTGGGACCGAAGGCAGAAAGTCCACACGGCTGGCTGTCTTGAGTCCACACTCCTTCCTTTTCAGAAAGGCTCAGTCTTTGCTCTCAGACCTTCAATTGCTCGGATGAGACCCACCCAGATGGAACCCTGCTGTCCTCAGACTTCACTCAAGTAAAAGTTGTTCATGTCTAAAAACAATTACTCAGGGGCTGGGTGTGACACAGCTGGTTGAGGGCACATGCCACACTGCACAGGAACCCGGGTTTGAGCCCTCTCCCCCACCTGCAGGGAGAAAGCTTTGCAAGTGGTAAAGCAGGGCTGCAGGTGTCTCTCTGTCTCTCTCCCTCTCTGTCATCCATGTCCTTCTAGATTTCTGGTTGTCTCTATCTGAAAAATAATTAAAGATAATACAATTAAAAAAAAACATTTGGGAGTCGGGCTGTAGCGCAGCGGGTTAAGCGCAGGTGGCGCAAAGCACAAGGACCGGCATAAGGATCCCGGTTCGAACCCCAGCTCCCCACCTGCAGGGGAGTCGCTTCCCAGGCGGTGAAGCAGGTCTGCAGGTGTCTGTCTTTCTCTCCCCCTCTCTGTCTTCCCCTCCTCTCTCCATTTCTCTCTGTCCTATCCAACAACGACAACAACAATAATAAATACAACAATAAAACAACAAGGGCAACAAAAGGGAATAAATAAATAAAATAAATATTAAAAAAAAAACATTTGTTTAGAAAAAAGGCAGGGATGGGAGTGCAGGCAGTGGTGTACCTGGTTGAGTGCTCACATTACAAAGTGCAAGGACTCAGGTTCATGCCCCTGGTCTTCAACTGCATGGGGGGAAGCTTCACAAATGGTGAAACAGGGCTGCAGGTGTTTCTCTGTCTCTCGCCCCTCTCTTCTCCTCTCAATTTCCCTATGTCTCTATCTAAAAGTAAAGTAAAATAAAATAAAGAAAAAAAGGAAAGAAAAGCCAGCTCTGTGGCATCTAGGCTGATGTTTGACCTCAGGCTGCAATGGTGTTGACCATCAGACACTTTCTCTCATGATCTGATCCCAGAGGACAGGCCAGACTAGCCCAGAGGCCCCTTCTCAGGTCACCCTAGCTCCTATCTCTCGCGGGTGTACTTTTTATGCTTTCACCCCCAGCCTGGGGACATCTTCTACAGGTCAGGAAGACTGGCTCTAACTTTATTTATCCCTTGCTCTTCCAAATCTGTTGTTGATGGCACCAAACTGGCCTCACTGGGTCCTCAGCATTGCGGTTCCTCAACTCGAATGAATTTTTGTCAAAGGTGTTTTCTCCAGTGAGTTGCAATGGTTATTTCTCAACTTCAAAACTGAGAATTGATGCAAAGAACAAGGCTCCCAGGGTGCCCTCATTCTTGTCTGACCCAGCGGAAGCAAGACTGTCACTGAAAGGTGTCGCCAGGGGTGAGAACACAGGGTCCCCCTGTCCTTCCCTCCACACCAGCAGTGGGTGCAAGAGACAGACATCCCCTTTGTCCCGCACCGGGGGCCAGCACCCCCTTCCAGGACGCCCACCTCGGCACCTCATTCACCATGTGTGTCACCCCACGGAAAGACTTCCCTTAGTGCACGTTGGAAGGAACAGAAGGGCTCTCATCTTATCCTCACGCGCCATGCCTGCCTGCGGCAGGCTGGGGAATAGAGCAAGGACCCGCTTCTCGACAGAGAACTGACTTTTCTCCTCCCTCTCCGGCTAACTCTGTTCTTTAGGGAGCAGGATGTCGGCACAACTCTTGAGGTCAAGGGCTTAGTGAGTTTGCGCCTCTGTCTTGACAAAGCCGTTTCCTGTAGTTGAATGATAAGACTCCAAGCCATCTCTTTTGTTCCTCAAGTCAAGTATCATCATTATAGTTTGAAAAAATAGGACTTGAAGTGCAGACAGACTAACTATCTGGCTTCATTCCATGTGTAGCTAGCTGGTCCTCTGTGTCCTTGAGAGAGATTCCAAT
>NW_026648095.1:0-20000 GCF_950295315.1 Erinaceus europaeus | reverse complement strand
CCCCCTCTGGACCCTGGACCCTGCATCCTCGCATCCCCTTGTCCCTGCATCTGAGATTTCAGAAGAGGTAGCTCCTTGAGCTTTTGCTGGTTGTTGTGCTTGGGGAAATCAATAGCTATTAGATTTTCAAGTATTTCCAGCCAACACCTAATAAAGTGCAGGTTTTGAAAACTGAAAGGAAAAGCTTGGATGATCCAGAGGATTTATGCCAAGTAATAACCCTCAGACTTCCTGAAGAGCAGGTGAAAGATGATGGCTTCTCCTCCCCGTCTGGTGGTGGCCCAGGGCTGCCGTGACAAATGAACATAGTGGGCTGGTTTGCTACTACAGAATGTGCCCTCTTGGTCCTGGAGACAAGACAACCACAGTGGCAGGCACAGTGGACAGCTCTCCAACAACTCCTGGCCTCAGAACCCCTCCTGCCTTGAAGGATGGAAGATTCCTTCTTCTTGGTCCCTGCAGAAGGCATCTTGGTGAGGCTAGGCTTACTCCCTGACTTCTTCACAGACTCCATCCTTTCTTCTTTCTCCCACCTTCCCTAGACAGGCTCTTCTTAGAGCAAGCTCAGCACATCCCTTGGTGGAAGAAAGATGAAAAGAAATCAAGGGTTACAACCTCTCAGCCCACTAGAGAAATCTCCTCTCTTTCTCCAGGAGTTTTCAAGTGCTAGATTTCATGTTCAGGTTTTTGACATTCTGAGTTGGCATAAAAGAAGTGCACTGCCTTCCAAATTGCTGCAGCACAGAGCATCATTGGGAGAAGCAATGTATTAATATTAATATTGATATTGATCTTAATATTAGTTGGGGGGAGCTATACAAATCTTGGCAGTGCTTAAGAAGCACACTGGTGTGGTCTCAGGCCATCTAGTGACCACTCTCCTTCAGGCCCCATCAGTTGCGATCATGAAGGTAGGATTCATCTTACAGCTGAGAAGTCGATGATCCAGGGACATCAAGAGGATGTACATAGTGGCTCAAGTCCCAGATCAATAGCCTCGCTCTTTCACTCAATGGATCTGACCCTGTCTTTTCCTGTGGGTTGCAAAGACTGACCTTGAAGACCTAGACGTTTCTGTTGTTGGTGCTCTTCTAAAAAGACTGGTTCCTGAGAAGTTTCCCAACACTCTTGTCTGTAGAACAAATGGAGTTTTAGTGACCTGCGTGCCACTTGAATATTGACGCTAAGAGCTCTTCTCTGTTCCAGAAATAAGTACACAGTTGCCAAGAGTGAGTTCTGATGAAGACTGGCTGTAGTTAGAGGTGATCAATTTGCAGGTCAAGGTTCCCAACCAGAAGAAGCACATTTCCACATGCACGGAGATGATCAGAGCAGATCATCTTGCTCCTCAGCTCCACCTATAGGTAGCCAGCAGCTGCCCTGATGTTTGCCAAGTGTGCCCATGAGTTCTATGGTGTGGCTTAGTGCTCTAGGTCCCGCTTACTGTGCTCCCCTTAGCAACAAGCCCAGTCGGAAAAGCTTACTTAGGCCAAGTCTGAAGTCATGACTACTTGTCACTCACTGAGCTAGGTCTTTCAAATGACAATGACACCTTACATGTTGGGAAATTGTGAGGAGCCTCACAAAGCATCCTGCATTTTTCTGCCTCCAGGAGCCTGGCATTCCTTAAAGCATTAAGCCGGCTCCCCCTGCTCCACCCTGCATTCCTGATACTATGGCCTATCTACATAATCATTGTTTTGCCTGAAAGATCCCCACCCACTCTAGTCCTTTGATCTATCTTCTTTCTACCCTCCCTGCCTGCAGGATATTATTAATCCTACCAGTTAAAACCCTCGCAACAGTTGCTAAGGAAGTTCCTACCTTTCCTTTCTCCACCCCTCTCCTAGCCATTTCCGTTTCCGACTTGCCAGTTCCGGGTCTGCCTTTTAAAAGCCTTGGCTCTCTGATCAATAAAGATTTGCATTGCCTTGCTGCCATGTGTTTGGTTCCTGAGTCATCTCCCTCGAGTCTCTGAGTGAGTGGCAGCCCAGGCTGGCTCCAGTCAAGTTCTGTCCAACCCAGAGAGCACACGCCCGGGAAGAGGCACCCCCACGCTAGCCCAGCACTTACAGATGACTCTATGTAGGCCACTGGTTCATAGATCAGAGTTATGTCACTAAGCCCAGGTAGATATGCACCTTTCTGAATGCACAGGGCATGACAGGGTGCTTTTTCATTTTTTGTTCATTTGTGCTACTTACCTAGACCATACACAAGGAAAGGATTCTCAGACAGTCACTGAAGGTTCATTATTCCCAGCCTCCAGTCAAGACCATGGCAAGTGTGCCTTAGCCTGTGTCCCCTCCCTCCCCAAGAATTGGCACATTAGATATTAAGGTTTCTCTGAAAATAGCTTTTTTTTTTTTTTTGAGAGTTCATGAAAGGTCCCATACTTCCTGATCTTTTTTTTTTTTTTTTCACCAATAGACAGCACCTTAACTAAGACTGATCAGGCTGGGAGACAAACTACTGGGATCTTAGATCTGCTCCCATCACAAGCTTGTCTGGGGATTTCTGAAAGCCCTCCAACTACTGTGGGTCTCAATGTCCTCAGCTCTGAAGTGTAAACAGTGTTATGGTTTATTTCATTCTGATTCTCTTTTTTTTTTTTTTTCAAAATTAAATATCTTATTATTTGGTAGAGAATAACTGAAAGGGAAAGGAAGAGAGAGAGGAAGAGAGCGAAAGGCAGAGAGACAGACACCTGCAGCCCTGCTTCACTGCTTGCAAAGCTTTCCCCCTGCAGGTGGGGACCAGGGGCTTGAACCTGGGTCCTTCATCATTCTAACATGTGCACTGGACTGGATGCACCACTGCCCAGCCCCTCTGTCTAATTCTCCACTGGACAGTGGTCCTGTCCATGATCAAAACTTACCCTACTAGCTAGTTTGAAAAGACACTTTAGTCTAACTGGAATGAAAATTGAAACAAAGACGAGAGAGCAAAGCTCGGGGAATTCTGTGGAAACTGGGATGTCTCCAATGTTGAGACACAGTTTGTGTGCTCTCTCACAGGAATTCCCCCAATGTCCTAACAGACTCTGGGGACTTAGCCATTATTGCGTGATTTTACTCAGTGTCTACCAATCTCTCCAAAAAGCTTCAACTGTTGTTACTCACAACCCTCTGACTCTCAGATGAGTACTCTTGTTTTGATTTTACACAAAGAAAGTCTCCAAGTCTGTGAAGACACTATCTGAAGGCCGAGCAAGCCAAATCAACTCTGACAGCAGCTCCTAGGGGCTAGAGGTCAAGGCTAAAGTCAAGACTGCATCCCTGGAAACCGACATCATGGAGGACAGCTGCTACACGCTGATTCCTTTGCCCTAACTCACAGGTTGCTCCTAAAACCTTTCCTGATTCCTTCCTTCTCTCCTCCTTTTCCCTTTCTTTCCTTCCTTCTCCCCTCCTTTCCTCCCTCCCTCTCTCCCTCCCTCTCTCCTTTCTTCTCCCCTTCCCTTCTTCCTCCCCTCCCTCCCTTCCATTCTCCAATCCTCTTCCCCCCCTCATTTCTTCTTTCTTCTTTCTGTTTTATCCTTCCCTTTCCTACTTCTCTCTTTTCCTCCCTTCTCTCTCCTACCCTCCCTCCTCACCTCCTTCCTTTTGTCCTTTCTCCTTTCTGTTTCTTTATTTTCTGAAACAAAGGCCAAGAGGTGGAAGAGGATTGTGTTAGACCATGTTCTCTGCCAGCCAGTGCTCAATGGTTTCTCCCAGACCTGAAGGTCACATGTGTGGGATTCTCTGGAATCCTCATAGGTCCACACAATTATTTTTTTTTCTCAATAAAACTCAATTTGCTAAAAATGCATAACAAAATGTTATTTCTGTATGCTTGTAGAACTCCTCATACATAAATTCATAAGTCACAAAAATAATCTTATTTCTAAATGTGGGCCATAAATTTGATTTGGGAAATCCAATTCTTCAAGACAACACCATGGGACAAACTTCAACTGAACAGCTGGAGAAGCACAGGAGGAGAGAAACTCGGCCTCCGAACAAGCTGATGGTGGAGCACAGCTCCATGGAACTGGAGCTGACGGTGCCTGGGCCTTGCTGTGCTGGGTTCTGGTCCCAAGACATCACCCAGCAGCGATCAAAACCCCCGCATTTGGCTTGGTCCTAGATGCTCTTTTTTTGCTCTCTGCTGGGGACTCTTGTTCTTCAGCCCCCATTCTGGCCCCAGAATCTTCACTGCAGAGTGAGTGTGACCTTCCAAGCTCCTGCCCTAGTCGGATGCACTTACCATTCTTTCTCACCCACTGGGAGCTCGCTCTAGCGTCCACGAGCTACTGCAAGAATGTGCTGGTTGGAGATGGATCTGGCCTTCTTCTGGCTGCTGGTCCACAGGGCTTCCGGGAGAGAATAGGCAGCAAGTACAAAGGCTCTAGGACTTCTGTTTACTGGAGTAAACAAATTCAGAAACAGTCACTAAGAGAAGGGCGGACAGTAAAAAGGAGCCACCAGCCTCAAAGCTGAGACAGAGGGAGGCCTGCCAGCACAGACAGCAGCTGCTTCCAGCTAGGCAAGAGCACTGGTTCTGTGCATTTCAACTGAGGTCCGGCCTTGTGGAGAAGCAGACTGTGTGCGTGCCTCCTGCGTCAGGGGCGGATTTCTGTCCTATTCACTTGCCAGGTGCAGAAGCCTTTTCATTTTTTACTGATTTACTATTGATTGACAAGACCGTAGGATAAGAGGGGTATAATGCCACATAATTCCCACCCCCTTGGAAACTTTCCTATTCTTCATCCCTCTGGGAGTAAGGACGCAGAATCATTATGCGGTGCAGAAGGTGGAAGGTCTGGCTTCTGTAACTGCTTCCCTGCTGAACATGGGCGTTGGCATCATTGACAGGTGGATCCACACTCTCAGCCTGTCTCTCTCTTTCCCTAGTGGGTCAGGGCTCTGGGGAAGCAGGGCTCCAGGACATACTGGTGGGGTCGTCTGTCCAGGGAAGTCTGGTCAGCATCCTGCTGGCATCTGCTACTATGTGTTTGAAAGGCACTAAGTTAAGAGGCAGGGCAAAATATTTAATACATAGGAACCAGCTAGTAGGAATAGAGCAGTAAGAATTTGGGATTTTGAGGTGGTAAGAAGCTTGAAGTCTGTTTGAGGTATAGACTTGGGGCCCATGATTTTAATGATTATTGCCTGAGTCTGGTAGTTAACATGGAGGTGAGCTAAAAATATTAAGACACAGGTTTTTAACCCTAGGATTATTCTGCTTCCTTTTCTTCTTATAAGTGAGAGAGCATTAATAATAAAAAGAAATGCAGAGGAGACAGTAGATGCTACATCTTGTGACAAGATTTCTTTTGTCAGGAAACACACAGAAGCCCATCTTGAGCCAGAGAGGAGGGACCCAGGAGGACAAGTGGCTTTGTGTCCACTCCGCTTGGCCTGGAAGCCTCCCGCTGTTTCCCTGGTTCACTTCGTCCTGTACAGATTCCCTGTAGAACATATCTGCCCCCGCTGCTGCCTCCCTGTCTGTGTACACGGTGCAGCCCATTGCCTGTGGTATTTGGCTAAGACATACTGCTTTATTCTCTACTTATTTACAGAGTAGCGCAATCTCCCCTCTAACCCTCTCATTCATCAACTCCTTTCACTCACTCCACTAGTTTTTCTGTCCGAGGTCTTTAGAAGGGAAGGAAAAGCTATATGCAAACAAATCCCTATTATGGGTTCATTCTGTGTTTTATTTGACCGGACACTGCCTTTCACACTTCACGGAGATTAAGTCGTGAGTCCAGGGGGCTCCTGCGGGAGGCAGGGGTGATGTCTCAAGAGGAGATGAGGCACTGAGGCTACAGAGGTGAAGAAAGAAGGTCAGGACACAGAGAAGCTGCGGGCCCAGAGACCCTGACCACTGGAACACCCTGCCTGAGCCCAAAGGCTCCTGGGGTGTGAGAGTTCCGGCTCTGCACCTTGGCAGGTCTCAGCTTCAGACTTGAGGTCTTGGAGGGAGTCCACATCCCTGTGAAACTGAACAGGCAGCTGTCACAGAAAGCCAGCCTCTGCCACCGGAGCTCTTTGAGAAGGGAAAGGCTCCGAACCACAGCCAGGAGGCGCCCCAGCAGCACACCACCGTCTGTGCAGCTCCCCCAGGGCTGTCCGTGGTGCTGCCATGAGGAGCCAGGGTTGGAGCATGTGTGAGGCGTGTGCCCTGGTGGGTGTGAGCAGCCTCCTGGCCCTCTGGTTCTGTCTTTATTATTACTGTTATTGTTTGGGATTAAGATGGGTTACGATATTGTAAGGTGACGGTGCGGAGTTCCAGACTGCAGCCTCCACCAAAGTCAGCGTTCCCCGTTCCCACCCTTCCGCTGCCGACGTTCTCACAAGTCTGAGAGACAGGCTGCCTGCAAGTCCGAGTTCATCAGATACTACATCTGAGCGAGACCATCCTGTCGGCCTCTTTCAACTCTTTACTGTCTCAAGAAGCACCATCACCTCACTTCCACCCATTCTGTCGCAGGGGACACGATATCATCTCTTTTGATTGCAGAGTAGTATTCCATGGAATATATATATATGCCATAACTTCTTTTTAGATTATTTATTCATTTATTATTAGGTAGAGACAGAAAGAAATTGAAAGGGCAGGAGAGAGAGAGAGGGAGAAAGAGAGGGAGAGAGAGAGGGAGAGGGAGAGAGAGAGGGAGAAAGAGGGAGAGAGAGAAACAGAGAGACACCTGCGGCCCTGCTTCACCACTTTCCTCCTGCAGGTGTGGGCCAGGGTCTTGAACCTGAGTCCTTGTGCACTGTAATACGTCTAACTAGGTGCGCCACCACCTGGCCCCTATGCCACAATTCCTTTATCCAGTCACCTGTGGATGGGCATCTAGGCTGTGTCCACTCTCTGGCTGTTGTGAACAATGCAGCTGTGAACACAGGGCTGCAGTGTCCCCTTTTAAACTATTTATTTATTTATTTATTCCTACCCTTTTGTTGCCCTTGTTGTTTTATTGTGTGCTTATTGTTGTTGTTGTTATTGATGTTGTCATTGTTGGATAGGACAGAAAGAAATGGAGAGAGGAGGGAAGACAGAAAGGGAGAGAGAAAAACAGACACCTGCAGACCTGCTTCACCGCTTGTGAAGCGACCCCCCTGCAGGTGGGGAGCCGGGGGCTTGAACCGGGATCCTTATGCTGGTCCTTGTGCTTTGTGCCATTTGCGCTTAACCAACTGAGCTACCGCCTGACTCCCCATATGTCCCTTCTAGTAAGTGCTGAGTGTCCGCTGGATAAATGCCTGAGTGGAACTGCAGGGCCACAAGGTGACTCCATGTTTGTTTGTTTAGGGAAGGTCCACACAGTCTCCACAGGGGCTGCCCCCGTCTACATTCCCACCAGCAGTGGGGCAGAGTCCCTATTCTCCTCAGCTTTGCCAACACCTGTCTGGTGCTCTGTTCTTTATATGCCTCTGTGTGAGACCTGCTTGCTGCACACAAAAGGTCTGCAAATGAGATCTGAGGACGGCACAGTCCCCCAAACATCTGGGCCTGGTCTGGACGCAGCGTGGCTGTAACATCAGCTGTCAGTCCGGGAGCGATTGCTCTGGGGGCGTGGGGTGTATAAAGGGCCAGCTCCCCAGAGATCGCTCTGTTCCTCTCCTGCTTCCAAGCAGATCTGGTCTCAGTGCTGTTGGCTGGAGCCTGCGTCCTTACCAGTGCTTCCAGGGGGACTATGGCCAGGACGCTGACCACACTGGCCAAGGTGATCTCAGGACATGAGCAGAAGTCGGGGCGGCCGGCACTTCTGACTCTCAGCCCAGTGTTCCAGCTCCCAAGCTGGTTCTCTTGGGGTTGCCCAAATTTAGAGATGTCTGTCAGTGTGATCTCCGTGCCCACACTTGGATGCACGGCTTTTGGAAAGACTCCAAGGCATGCTCACTCCAACTTCTTCTTTTTAAGTTTTATGTGTTTATTATTTATTGAATAGAGACAGAGAAAAATTGAGGAGAGGAGAGGGGGACAGAGAGGCAGAGAGACACCTGCAGGCCTGCTTCAGTGCTCACAAAGATTTCACCCTGCGGCCGGGGACTGGGGGCTCGAACCCCGGTCCTTGCGTATTGTAACATATGCACTCAACCAGGGGCGCCACCTCCTGGCCCTCAGCTCTAGCTATTGGCAGTGGCAGGGACTGAGCCTGGAACTTGTCTCACGCAAGGCCTACCTGTTACCACTTCACATTCCCCAAGATGTGCTTTTTGCATGAGAAACAGACCAAACAAATAAAAACGACAGCCCAGAACTAGTGCAATCTTGCACGGTTTCCTCAGGTTACCACCACAAAATGCCACAACTTAGGTGAAGTCAACAATAGACATTTATTCTCTCAGATTCCTGGAAGCCAGACATCAGGGTTTTGGAAAGATTCCATTGAGAATTTTTTTTCCCCCACAAGTGGGGGTTTCATGTCAGTATGACCCCATGGTGCCCTGAAACCATGTTATTGTTCTTTTTTTCTTTCTTTTTTTTTTTTTTTGCCCCCAGGGTTATCACTGGGGCTCAGTGCCTGCACGACACACCCACTGCTCCTGGAGGCCATATTTTCCCATTTTTGTTGCCCTTGCTGTTGTTGTTATTATTGTTATTGCCACAGTTGTCGTTGTTGTTGGATAGGACAGAGAGAAATGGAGAGAGGAGGGGAAGACAGTGAGGGGGAGAGAAAGACAGACACCTGCAGACCTGCTTCACCGCCTGTGAAGCGACTCCCCTGCAGGTGGGAAGCCGGGGGCTCGAACTGGGATCCTTACACTGCCGGCCGGTCCTTGCGCTTTGCACCATAGGCGCTTAACCCGCTGTGCTACCACCTGGCTCCTGACTTTCTTCTTCTGATGGAGAGTGAGAGACAGTGAGAGATAGAGAAGGAGAAAGATAAAGGCGAGAGGAAGACACCAGCAGCCCTGCTCCAGAGTTTATGGCTCTTCTGCCCTGTGGGTGGGGACTGGGGGCTTGAACCTGGGCCTTCCAGTATGGTGGTGAGAGCACTTTGCCAGGTGTGACACCACCTAGCCTCTGGGGCGGGGGGGGGGGGGAATCCTATTGGCCTCTTAGCTTCTGCCGCTGGATGTCGCCCTTCCGTGTCGTGTCCTTGGTTCGTGATATAACCGAATCAGCAAAGCCTCTCACCCCCTTGCCCTCCCTCCTTCCTGTCTCCAGCAAAACTGAGAAGCACTTTCTGAGCTTAAGAAAACTGACCTGCCAACGCCCATGTTCAGCGGGGAAGCAATTACAGAAGCCAGACCTTCCCCCTTCTGCAACCCACAAGACCCTGGGTCCATGCTCCCAGAGGGATAGAGAATGGGAAAGCTATCAGGGGAGGGGATGGGATACGGAGATTGGGTGGCAGGAATTGTGTGGAGTTGTACCCCTCCTACCCTATGGTTTTGTTAATTTATCCTTTCTTAAATAAAAAATAAATAATAAAAAAAAGAAAACAAGACATTTCCTGATCTTGGTGACCATCCAGTATGACAAACAGGCTTGGAGAGCCATCCTTTCCTCTACTTGTGCCGTCTCTATAGCCAGGCTTCCGAAGGGCCGGGTGGTGGCAAGCCTGGTTGAGTTCACATGTTACAGCGCACAAGGACCCAGGATCAAGCCCCCACTCCCCACCTGCAGGGGGAAAGCTTCGTGAGTGATGAAGCAGGTCTAAAGGTGTCTCTGTCTCTCTCTCTCCCTGTGTATCAACCACTTCCCATTAGATTTCTGGCTATCTCTATCCAATAAATAAATAAATAAAGATGATTTTTTAAAAAAGGACATCATTATATAACCAAGCTTCCATCAGTAAGGCTTCACTGTGACTTGCACCAAAGTACAAGACTCTGGGGTAAGTGGGCGCATTCAGGTCCTGGAATATGATGGTGGGGGGGTTAGAGTGTTATGATAAAAACTGAGAAATGTCACACACATGCCAATGACTGTATTTTACTGTCCACTGTAAACGATTAATCCTCACAATATAGGGAAAAAAAGGTGGAAAAAGAAAAAACCCACAAACATCTTCCCATATACCAGGAACTATTGGACATTTATTTTAAACAGGAAAAATTATTTGGAATAATAAAGCAAAAACTTTTCCTGAAGTTGAAAAAAAAAAGGAAAAGGAAAAAGAAATAGAAAGAAAGCAAATTGCTCTGAGGCGGGGGTCGGGCGGTGGCGCAGTGGGTTAAGCGCAGGTGGCGCAAAGCGCAGGGACTGGCCTAAGGATCCCAGTTCGAGCCCCCGGCTCCCCACCTGCAGGGGAGTCGCTTCACAAGCGGTGAAGCAGGTCTGCAGGTGTCTGTCTTTCTCTCCCCCTCTCTGTCTTCCCCTCCTCTCTCCATTTCACTCTGTCCTATCCAACAACAAAGCAACGTCAACAATGGCAATAATAACCACAAGGAGGCTACAACAACAAGGGCAACAAAAGGGGGAAAAATGGCCTCCAGGAGCGGTGGATTCATGGTGCAGGCACCGAGCCCAGCAATAACCCTGGAGGGAAAAAAAAATTGCTCTGAGGCTCACACTTCCAAGCATGTCCCAGATCCCCTTGGGGGCATTCATACCCCCGCCCTCCTCTGGGCTCTGGGCGGTGGGGCAGGGCAGACCGAGCCTGGCCCATCAGGTCGCTACCCTGAGCTGAGCAGAGCCAGGAGGCTGTGTGGGCCCCCTGCCCTCAGTGCAGCCCCTCAGGGTGTCCCCTTTCCTGTCCCTGCACTGTGCATTCACTCTCAGAGCTGGCCACAGGATCCCCCTCTCCTAACTCGGAAATGTGCAGAGATGATGTCCCCTGAGGGGACTTGGCAAAGAACCAGTCCTACTGCATCTTGCGGGAGGCTTTCTCTGCCAGGTCCTCCGCTCCCTGGTCGGCCTCCGCTGGCCTGCGATGTGGGCACAGCAGGACTGTGGGGCTTCCTCTCGTGTGTCTGTCTGTCCTGAGTTTGCTTCCCTTAGAAAGATGCCCTCCTGGGATCTCAGCCCCCCACCCCCATCCAGGGTGATTCATCTTGGTGGCCTCTGCTGAAACCTGCTGTTTAAATCGTCACATTTACAGTTAAGGTGGCTTCAAACAGGATCTTTCTGGAGTCCACACATCAACCATGGACACACACACTCACACACACACACACACACACACACACACACACACACACACTCACACACATGCTCACTCACACACACATATAAACACTAACATTCACACACACTTACACACTCACACATACACTCACATACATGCTCACTCACACACACAATCACACTCACACACACACACATGCTCACTCACACACACTCACACACACATACACACTCTTACACACACTCACACACACTAACATTCACACACACATGCTCGATCATACACATATACTCACACTCACACAAGCACACAAACACACACACTTTCACACACACACACACACACTCACACACATTCACACAGACACACACTCACACACACACATATTCACACACACACAGACACTCACACACACATTCACACACACTTTCACACACACAGAGAGACACACAGACACACACACATTCACACAGACACACACACATTCACATACACTTTCACACACACACAGACACACATTCACACAGACACACACTCATACACACACATATTCACACACACACTCACACACACATTCACACAGACACACACTCACACACATTCACACACACTTTCACACACACACAGAGACACACAGACACACACACATTCACACAGACACACACACACATTCACATACACTTTCACACACACACAGACACACATTCACACAGACACACACTCACACACACATTCACACACACTTTCACACACACACAGACACACATTCACACAGACACACACTCACACACTCACACACACACTGTTGCTTGGTGTCAAACTTTTTGGGAATCACACTTTTTCTTTATCAAGTTACCTACATTCTTTTATTTTTTAAATTTTTTAAAATTATCTTTATTGGATAGAAACAGTCAGAATTCAAGAGGGAAGGGGGAAATAGAGAGGAAGAGAGACAGAAAGCCAGTCCTGCTTCTCCACTCACAAAGCTTTCCCCCTGCAGGTGGGAACTGGAGGCTCAAACCCAGGTCCTTGTGCACTGTAACATGTGTATTCAACCAGGTGCGCCACCACCCAGCCCCCTTTAAAATATGATTTTTTCCCCCTCCAGGGTTATTTCTGGGGCTCAGCGCTGGCACTATGAATCCACTGCTCCTGGAGGCCATTTTTCTCATTTTTTTTTTTTATTGACAAGGACAGAGAGAAATTGAGAGAGGAGGGGGACATAGAAAGAGGGAGGGAAAGAGAGACGCCTGCAGCCCTGCTTCACCACTTGTGTAGTGACTCTCCCCTGCAGGTGGGGACCAGGGGCTTGAACCTGGGTCCTGGGGCACCTCAGGGTGTGTGCACTTAACCAGGTACGCCACTGCCTGGCCCCTCACCTTCACTGTTTAGGAGGATGAATCAAAGGTAAGGGCCCTGCAGTGAGCGGTAGCAGAATGGGTTTGGGTTGTAGGATCAGGTGAGTTACCCCCAAGGCAGCGGCCAGGTGAGTACCCAACCTGCAGCCTGGGTGGCTCAGCCTGTGAGAAAGGCATCCCCGGCTTCTGTGTGAGGTGTGAGATCACACGGTGGCCCACTCAGTTAAATGCACACATTACCAAGTGTAAGGACCAGGGTTCGAGCCCCAGCTCCTCACCTGGGAATGGGGGGGGGAGTTTCACAAATGGCAAAGCAGGACTGCAGGTGTCTCTCTGTCTCTCCCTCTCTCCCTCCGCGACCCCTCTCAATTTCTCTCTGTCCTATCTAGTGAAAATCGGGAGGGAGGGTGAATTGTGGAAGGGAGAAAAATGGCTTCTAGGAGCAGTGGATCGTTCCAAGCCTCAGCAATAACCGTAGAGGCAAAGTAATAATAAAAAAATTAAAAAGGGAAGGCAAGGAAGGCAAGCTTATTTCAGGGTCCAGCACCCTGAGAAGGTGGTCGACTCCTGTTTCAACAGCAGCGTTGCAGACAGGAGTCCAGGACGTAGAAAGGGGAGTGGGTCAGTGTCGACGAGGGGTCCAGCCGCCCCTGACAGTGACTCCACGGGCTTTCCCGATGCTGGAAGGGGCCCAGTCACTCAGAAACGAGTTACCAGCTTGGCAGTTTTGTCTCTTGTCAAATCTGAGATGAGCTCACTGAATACCAGGACTTGGCAGTCCCACTTCTAGTAGAGCATCCTTAAACAATACCCCGTGGGGCAGGAACCTCCTTTATTCTTCAGGGGTATCAAGAGACAGGCCAGAGGACAGAAATATACTGGTTTCTTTTTTCTCCAGGGTTATTTCTGGGGCTCAGTGCTTGCATGAAGAATCTATTGCTCCTGGTGGCCATTTTGACTAGATAGGACAGTGAGAAATTGGTGTAAGGAGAGAAAGATAGACACCTGCAGACCTGCTCCACTGCTCATGAAGTATGCTCCATGCTGATAGGATCAGGGACTCGAACCTGCGTCCTTGCCAATGGTGACATGTGTGCATGAGCAGGTGTGCCACAGCCTGGCGCCGGGCCAGGGGCGCTGACTGGGGCTAGACACAGACAAGGGGGCACCTGCAGCCCTCTGGGGCTGCCGCCGGGGTGGTGCCGAGGGGTGCCCGCGGTCTGGGGCTGCCACAGTTCCTAAGAGCCACCCCCTGGCCGTCCTGCAGGTCAGTGGGGCTGGACAAGCTGGCTTGCAAGGTAGACTTTGTTTATTAGTCATTTAAAAAAAAAACAGATTTGTTAGTGATTTAATAATGATTAACAGGATTGTAAGATAGCAAGGGTACAATTCCACAGCAAGTACACCACCACTCAGTCTCTCTGTCTGTCTGTCTGTCTCGATTCCTACATGGCCTGTACTTTCTTCTCCCTTTCCGGCCTTATTGTCTCCCGCTCAGAGCCCATCTTCTCCCTGCGACTCTTCCATGGAGAAGTCAATAATTTAAAAGGTGGAGGGTGCAGCTCATTGGGGCCGCTCCCCAGCTCCCTCCCGTGGGCTCTAGACTGACTCCTGCATGGAGAGTCTCAGAGAGAGACAGTCGTGTTTCAGGGAGAAGAGGAGCACTGACTGGGAGGCAGAGAGGACCGAGGAGGAGGAGAAAGGACAGGCCATGCAGGGACGTGGACAAGAGAGAGAGACAGAGAGGTGGGGAGAGAGGGAGAGAGGGAGAGAGGGAGAGAGAGAGAGAGAGGGAGAGGTGGGGAGAGAGGGAGAGAGGGAGAGAGAGAGAGAGGGAGAGGTGGGGAGAGAGGGAGAGAGGGAGAGAGAGAGAGGGAGAGAGAGAGAGAGAGAGAGAGGAGAAGGGGAGAGGGAGGCTGGGTGGTGCTGTACCTGGTTGAGCGCACACATTCCAGGGCATAAGGACCCAGGTTCAAGCCCCTGGTCCCCACCTGCAGAGGAAGCTTCATGAGTGGTGCAGCAAGGCTGCAGGTGTCTGTCTGTCTCTCTCCTTCTTTATCCTCCTCTTCCCTCTTGATTCCTGGTTGTCTCTATCTAATAAGTAAATAAAGATATTTTTTAAAGAAAATACTTAAGAATCACAGAAAGACAGTTATATCTCACTCAGGGAGAAGATGAGCATTGATTGGGAAAATGTAAGGACAGAAAAAGAGGAGAAAGTGAGAGCCATGTAGAAGAGAGAGAGAGAGAGAGAGAGAGAGAGAGAGAAAGAGAGAGACCACAGCTCTCTGGTCTCCCCAGCTTTCTACTCTCTTCTAGGGAAGGCAGGCCCCTCAGAGGATGGTGAGAGAGAGGGAGAGAGAGAGAGAGAGAAAGAGAGAGAGAGAGAGAAAGAGAGAGACCACAGCTCTCTGGTCTCCCCAGCTTTCTACTCTCTTCTAGGGAAGGCAGGACCCTCAGAGGATGGTGAGAGAGAGGGAGAGAGAGAGAGAGAGAGAGAAAGAGAGAGAGAGACCTTAGCTCCCTGGTTTCTGAGCTTTCTAGTCTCTTCTGGAGAAGGCAGGACCCTCAGGGGGTGGAGAGAGAGAGAGAGAGAGATATTAACGAGAGGAAGGCTCCAGCCCCCTGGTCTCCCAGCGTTCTAGTCCCTTCTGGGGAAGGCAGGACCCTCAGGGGATGGAGAGGAAGGAAAGAGAGAGAGAAAGAGAGAGAGAGAGACCCAGCCCCTGGTCCTCCAGCTCTCTGATCCCTTCTGGGGAAGGCAGGACCCTCAGGGGAGAGAGAGAGAGAGAGACCCCAGCCCCTGGTCCCCCAGCTTTCTGGTCCCTTCTGGGGAAGGCAGGACCCTCAGGGATGAGCTTCAGCCTCTGTCTCCAGGGTCCCCTCTGCCTCCATCTGCAGGTTGTGGCCTTTGCAGTCAGGGAGGGAGGGAGCCGGTGCAGGATGTGCAGACACACTGGGCTTCTGGGCCTGACCTGGGCCTGCTCCTGGCTGCCTGCAGGGGGCAGGGGGAAGGGGCTGCTCTCCCTAAGCTGCCCCCTCACAAAAGCAAAAGCCAGGACCTAGGAGCCTTGGCACAGGCTAGAGGAAGGACTCCCAGGCTGGATGCTCTGTGTTGTGGCTTCATCCACCACCAGGAGCCCCAAGGGATAATTTTCTTCCTGCTGTGGGGTTCTGTGTCATCTGGCTGCACAGCGGAGAGGCAGCTGTTGAGAACAGGAGCCTGGGTTTGCTCTTATTAAGTCTGATAAATAGAATCAAACGAGGACACGACACTCATGACGTTAATGGTTTTATTTTTCATTAGACATTTTTCAGGGTAATAATGGAACTCTGTGCTGTCATTGACACGTTCTTGTAATGTCTTTTAAAAGTGGCTTCAATTAGCTTCTCCTCCTCCTCTTCCGACTCTCCCCCTCCGCCTCTTCTCTCTCTGTGTGAGAATACATCAGTGTGCTTGGCTTCCTGAAGCAAACCCGCTCTAATAAGCAGAGGACCTAACACCGAGAAGGGACGGGTGTTTGGCACTTAGAATGAGCAAAGACACTCTGACTTTTGAGGCACAGGTTATCGTACCTGGGCATTCAGCCAGTCAAAAGCTCCTGAGGTGGGAGTGACAGTGGCACACCTGGTGAAGCACATATTACCAGAGGTGAGGACCTGGGTTCAAGCCACATGCAGGGGGTTAGGGTTAGGGAAAGCTTCAGGAGCGGTGAAGCAGGACTCCACGTGTCTGTCTCTCTCTAGTTCCCTCTCCCCTCTCAATTTCTCTCTGTCCAATCAAAGAGAGAGAGAGAGAGAGAGAGGAAAGACAGGCAGGAAACAAAAATAAAGTCCTGATGGTGGTCACAGATGGTTAAACACACACATTACAGTGTGCTGGGACTTGGGTTCAAGTCCCTGGTCCCCACCTGCAGGATGGGTGAGGCAGGGCTGCAGGTGTCTCTCTGTCTCTTTCCCTCTCTATCTCCCTCTTCCCTCTAAATTTCTTACTGTCTTATCAAATAAAATTAAGTTAAAAAAGATTTTTAAAAAAGAAATAAAATCTTTTATACATAATAAAAGGAAGGAAGGAAGAAAGGAAAGAGAGAGAAAGAGAAAGACAAAGAAAGAAAGGAAGAGAGAGGGAGTCAGGCTGTAGCGCAGCGGGTTAAGCACATGTGGCGCAAAGCACAAGGACCGGCATAAGGATCCCGGTTCGAGCCCCCGGCTCCCCACTTGCAGGGGCGTCGCTTCCCAGGCGGTGAAGCAGGTCTGCAGGGGTCTGTCTTTCTCTCCTCCTCTCTGTCTTCCCCTCCTCTCTCCATTTCTCTCTGTCCTATCCAACAATGACGACATCAATAATAACTACAACAATAAAAACAACAAGGGCAACAAAAGGGAATAAATAAATAAAATAAATTTAAAAAAAAAGAAAAAAAAAGATTAAAAAAAAAAACAAAAAAAAAAAAAAAGAAAAGAAGAGAGAGAGAGGAGAATTGGCAGCCAGGAGTAGTACATTGACGTACTGTTTATGTCAATTCTTTCTTTATAAATCTGGAAAAATCATGCCCCCCCCCTTAGCTAAATAAATAGAGAAAAATGTCAAAGCTCACTGCGGGTGGTATTCTGAATGTCAAGAGGGTTTCTGTTTGTATCAAGGGGTAAGTTCTAATATGGCCAGTTATCCCCACTTGGTATTTTTATTTCAACAACCATTTAATGTCAGCGCTGTGTGAGAGGACTCTTCTCTCTCTCTCTTTCCATGCTTGTTTTTGTTTCTGCTCTGTGTTTATTTGATTTTGCCACAAGGGTTATCCATGGGATCTGGTGCCTGTATAATGACGTTGCCTCTCCCTCTATTTATCCTGTTTATAGAGGGTGATATATATATTTCTCTCCGCCTTTCTCTCTCTCTCTCCATATATATATTTCTATACACACACACACACACACACACACACACACACACAGAGGCACCTGCCCCAGTTCCAGATTCTGCTTCCCTCCTGCAAGTGGACTGGACTCGTGCATGAACTTGTGCTCTTTCCCGGCTACATCCCACCTGATCCCTCTCTGGTCCTCTTTGCTCACTTCCACACACTCTCTTGCTCCGACTGCCGGCTCCACCAGACTCCTTTTCTCTGAGAACTGGGAAGTCAAACCAGCTGCAAAAGTGGCCTGGACGTTCACAAAGGAGCCTTCAAAGGAGGCCTAGCCAGCCTTCTTGGCAAAGGCGCTACAGGTCTCAGGGAGCCCAGACCGCGGTTAGATCCGTAAACACCCTGACTCCTACCTCTGAAGAAGACCCCCCACGCTGGTCCAGATGTTCCCCTCATTAGGGGAGAAGCCTGGGGGACGGGGAATTTACCATCCAAGCTCCTGCTAAAACTGGATGCTTCCCAGAGGGCTCCAAGCCAGTGAAGAGAGAAAACACCTGCTTCGTCCTCTCTGGTTTCAGGAGTGGGGTGAAAGGACCATTCCAACTATCTGTTCTCAGCTCCCAAGGCTTCCTGCCGGTTCCTCATGGGAGCCTGGAGGAAGGCTAAACCCAGAGCGAGCTCACCCTACAGGTGAGCTGGGGACCCCATGGCCTTCCTGGGGGTGGCTAGGATTGCAGAGTGGAGGCTGCAGGGTGGGGGGCTGCCTAGGGAAAGGCTCCTTTGGAGGGAGACATTGAGACCCCACCCGCACCCTGCAGGGAGCCTGGGAGAGGGGCCAGAAGCCAAGAGACAGAGACAGACAGAGACATCGCCCCTGCACCTTCACTGCCCGCTGAGGCCAAGGCACAAGGTGAGTGCCGGTGTGAACACCTGGAGACTAAGGGCGGAGCTGATGCCCTCAGGGGCCTGCTCTCCCCTCCCTCTCTCCCCCTTTGTTCTCCTCCCTCCCCTCCTCTCTCCTCCCCTCTCTCACTCTGTCTCTCTCTCTGTTCTCACCCTCTCTCTCTTACTCTCCCTTCCTCTCCCCCTCTTCTCCTCTCTCCCCCTCTCTCTCTGTTCTCACCCTCTCTCTCTTACTCTCCCTTCCTCTCCCCCTCTTCTCCTCTCTCCCCCTCTCTCTCTGTTCTCACCCTCTCTCTCTTCCTTTCCCTTCCTCTCCCCCTCACCTCCTATCTCCCTCTCTCCCTCCCTCTCTCTGTTCTCACCCTCTCTCCCCTTCCCTTCCTCTCCCCCTCTTCTCCTCTCTCCCTCTCCCCTATACACCTCTAGAGCATGAATTTTCCTCTCTTCTCTCTCCCTGTGTTGCTCAATAAACACGTGTCTCACTGAAACACAGCCGTCTGTCTGTCTGTCTTGTGATTCCTCCCTATAGAGGTCAGTCTAGAACCCGATGGGCAGCGGAGCTCAGAGGGGACCTGGGCGCCCTGTGCCTCTCTGCTCCCCTGCCAGGTCAGGGTGGGCTCCAGCACCTGCAGGGGCCGGCGTGTCTCTGGAGGGTCTGGTCTGAGCCTTCGCCTTCCCTGTGGCTGAGACATCCCTGCAGAGCTCACCACGTCCAGCTGCCACTCAGCAGACAACGCCCAGGTCCCCAGGTCTCACACTGGGCACTGGCATTGCACAGCACTGCGTGCGCTCTACTCGGTGCGCCACCACCCGGCCCTGTGCTGAGTCTGAGAGAGAGAGAAAGAGAGAGAGAGGGAGAGAGAGAGAGAGAGAGAGAGAGAGAGAGATCCCTGTGGAGGAGTGGCTGGGCAGCTGAGATGCCAACACAGGATCCTTCCTTCACTCCTGTTTCTCCTTCCTTCCTTCCTTCCTTCCCTCCCTCCCTCCTTCCTTCCTTCCTTCCTTCCCTCTCTCCCTCCCTCCTTCCTTCCTTTCTTCCTTCCCTCCCTCTCTCCCTCCCTCCTTCCTTCCTTCCTTCCTTCCTTCCTTCCCTCCTTCCTTCCCTCCCTCCCTCCCTCCTTCCTTCCTTTCTTCCTTCCTTCCCTCCCTCCCTCCCTCCTTCCTTCCTTTCTTCCTTCCTTCCCTCCCTCCCTCCTTCCTTCCTTTCTTCCTTCCTTCCCTCCCTCCCTCCCTCCTTCCTTCCTTCCTTCCCTCCCTCCCTCCCTCCTTCCTTCCTTCCCTCCCTCCCTCCCTCCTTCCTTCCTTTCTTCCTTCCTTCCCTCCCTCCTCGCTCCTTCCTTCCTTCCCTCCTTCCTTCCCTCCCTCCCTCCCTCCTTCCTTCCTTTCTTCCTTCCTTCCCTCCCTCCCTCCCTCCTTCCTTCCTTCCCTCCCTCCCTACCTTCCTTCCTTCCTTCCCTCTCTCCCTCCCTCCTTCCTTCCTTCCTTCCTTCCCTCCCTCCCTCCTTCCTTCCTTTCTTCCTTCCTTCCCTCCCTCCCTCCCTCCTTCCTTCCTTCCTTCCTTCCCTCCCTCCCTCCTTCCTTCCTTCCCTCCCTCCCTCCTTCCTTTCTTCCTTCCTTCCCTCCCTCCCTCGCTCCTTCCTTCCTTCCCTCCTTCCCTCCTTCCTTCCCTCCCTCCCTCCCTCCTTCCTTCCTTTCTTCCTTCCTTCCCTCCCTCCCTCCCTCCTTCCTTCCTTCCTTCCTTCCCTCCCTCCCTCCCTTCCTTCCTTCCTTCCTTCCTTCCCTCTCTCCCTCCCTCCTTCCTTCCTT
>NW_026648094.1:0-17370 GCF_950295315.1 Erinaceus europaeus | reverse complement strand
GGTATAGTGTGAGTACAAATCCAGAGAGAATACTTTCAGAAGTTATTTTCTCATTGGATCCACACTAATTATCCACTGATGGTTTTGGAATCATTTTGGTCATCAGAGCCACTAGCCATTATAAATTGTTATATACAAAGCCTAGGATTCTGTGGCCAGGAAAGTCGTACAGAAGTAGGGTACATATCGTGTATACATGAGACTCTGTGCTCCATCCTTGGCACTATATGAGACCAGCAAAGAGAACTCCATTAATGATGGGTCACTGTATTGTTCCCTCTGTCTTCTCTATTTGATTTTAATAAAAAACACAAGATCCTAAAACTTGTTGCTGTTGGAGAAGATTCAGATTTTAAAGGTCCTATGCATTTTTATGCGTATTTGTAACCACACAGGAGCATGGCAACCTTTAGAAAATTATGACTGTTGTCTTATTTATAGTTCTTAAATAATTAAGGCCTATTTAAATATCTTATTCAAACTCTTATTTATTTTTCTTGTTTTTTGTTAGTGATTTAATAATGATTACAAGATTTTAAGATAACAGGGATACAATTCCATATAGTTCCCACCACCAGAGTTCCATGTCTCATCCCCTCCATTGGAAGCTCCCCTATTCTTTATCCCTCTGGGAGTATAGACCAAAATTCTTTGTGGGGTACAGAAATGGAAGGTCTGCTTCTGTAATTGCTTCTTTGCTAGACATGAATGTTGACAGATTGATCCATACTCCTAGCCTGTTTCTCTCTTTCCCTAGTGGAGTAGTGCTTCTGGAGAGGGGAGGTTCAGGACATATTGGTGAGGTCATCTTTGCAGGAAAAGTCAGGATGGAATCATAGCAGCATCTGCAACTTGGTGGCTAAAAGGTGGTAAAATGTAAAGCAGGAAAATTTCTTTAATAAACAGGACACCAAAGATAGGAATAGAGCAGATGAAATTAGGGGATTTAGTGTGGGAACAAGCTAGGAAGTCTATTTTAGGTATGTATGTTCCAAGTAGCCCATGACTTTATAATTTGCTCACATGCAGGTGGACTAAAAATAGTCTTGGATGATGGTGTCAGAGTTTACAATATATTTCCTTTTTAAAAAATTAATTAATTTATTTATTTTTCTCTTTTGTTGTCCTTGTTTTTTTTAATTGTTGTAGTTATTACTGTTCTTGTTATTGATGGATAGGATAGAGAGAAATGGAGAGAGGAGGGGAAGACACAGAGGGGGTTAGAGAAAGACAGACTTCTGCAGACCTGCTTCACCACCTATAAAGTGACTCCCTTGCAGGTGGGGAGCTGGGGGCTCAAACTGGGATCCTTACACTGGTCCTTGTGCTTTGTGCCATGTGGGCTTAACCTGCTGTGCTACCTCCTGACCCCCTTATATATTTCTTTATTGTTAAGTGTATTGCTCAGTAGCATATGATTATGCCAGGTATTGAATGTACATTCTCATACATAACTACAACATTTTGTCTAAGCTCCTCTTTTGGACAACTCTAACTTGAAAACTTATAGGGAAATACTGACAAACAACACTGATACAAGTTTAAGAAATATCTTGACAAATTTCATGTAAAGCCATATTGGAATTTTAATATGAATTATATAGTAATATAAAGATATGTTTGAAAAGACATTTATTTAATTTTAAATCATCATATGCATTAACATGGAAAGTAACTATCCTTTGTCCTGTTTAGTACTCTTTCCATCAACTTCCACTGAGGATCTTAGTGTTTCTTCGCTTCACAAATTAAAAAACAAAACTTTTTGTTTGTTTGTTTTGTTTTTGTAAGTTCAGCCTCCAGGGCATTTATTTTCCCCTGTTTTTTATTTTATTGCATCTTCAAAATTCTGTGACAGAGGAGGTCACACCAGTGGGTAAATAACATATTTTTGCCTGGATGAAGCCCTGAATCTGACCCACAACTTGACAAATGACTGAGCAGTGCTCTGGTCTCTCACTCACAGTCTTTAAGAAAGTAAATAAAAATGAAAAACTCTTTCAAAAAGTCTAATATCCTTCATGTTTTCTTTAAACTGCTCAGTAGTAAATTTGTTTTATTTCTGGTCATTTGAAATGAATGCACTTTTACTTCCATATGTATTTCTTTCCTTCACACCTGTCTTCTTGTCCTCATATTTTCTTGTTCTCTTGCGCATAATTCCTTCACTGAATATGCTAAGTGTACTGACCTTAAAAAAATGTGAGAGTTGACTGAGAAAATGAATTGTATCATAGGTGAATTCATGATTTTGGTTCTTCATTTTGTTGGTGACCATTCTTTATAGTAGATTTTTCTTTGGCTTTTGAGATCATTTTTGAGTCCGAGGTGTTAGGCTATGTCTTGCTTTGCTTTGGGTGTACTCCAGCTCAGTGTTGACATTGACGATATAACAAATATAGTCAGTTCATCACTGGAAGTATCTATTTTTCCTTCCAGTTCCCCTAATCTCCAAGCATCCTACACACCTTTTCTCCAGCCAAGAGAAGCCTCTGTGGCTTTTGTTTTCCTCTCTTTCCACGTATGACAGACTGTTTTCTAGAAGTGGACTTTACACAATGGACTTGTCCTTTGCCGCCTCTCCCCGCCCCCCTTTTTTTGCATGAAATACTTCCAAGAAACACCAAGGGAATTTTGTTCTCAATCTACCACTATCTGCTTCTTAGAACACATAGGAGACCTGTAGATTCTCCAAGGTGCTATTTCTATGTATTTTATTGACAATATAAAAAATGTATCTTCCCATTCAATATACAATGTTTTCACTTATTTTGCTATGTTGTACCTTAGGCTTCAACAAAGAGGTGTATGTATTCATTTCATTTTCTTACCTGTTGACTAATGGCTGTTTACACAGGAAATGCATCTGTAGCAGCATCTACCAGTAATCAGACTGTGTGATTTCTGTGACTACCACTCTCTATATGATTAAACATTAATCTGCATTAATATATTTTACTGCTTAGTAACCTTTTGTGTATTATGAATCCATTTGGTTGAAATGATCTCTGATATTAGTATATGTGAAGCCACAGTATTCAGACTACATAGTTCATAGCCACTTTGTATTTAACACTCCATCAATAAGTCTTCACCTTCAGGAGGGATGTCTCCTATTCTTTAGCATTCTTTCATTTTTCCCTCTTAAATTCTAAACCTGGCATATATGATCACTAGACCATGCTGTAATTGTACATGAAGAAGGACACAATTGGGGCCAAGTGGTGGCACACCTGTTTAAGTGTACACCCTACAAGTCCCCAGTCCCCACCTGCAGGGGGAAAGCTTCATGCATAATAAAGAATAAGAACAGGTGTCTCTCTTTCCTAGTTTGTGGCTGCTGGTGAGT
Organism: Erinaceus europaeus; assembly: GCF_950295315.1. Lineage (NCBI taxonomy): Eukaryota > Metazoa > Chordata > Mammalia > Eulipotyphla > Erinaceidae > Erinaceus > Erinaceus europaeus. The sequence goes on along the minus strand of NW_026648094.1, from coordinate 14,021 downwards.
GAACCAGAATACTTTTCCTTTACTCTTATCAGAGAGTCTTTTTTCCTCTCATTCTTCTTCCTTCTTTTCCTTCTTTCTTTCTATCTTTCTTTCTTTCTTTCTTTCTTTCTTTCTTTCTTTTCAATGTTTATTTATTCATTACTGGGTAGAGATTGAGAAGGGAGGGGAAAGTAGAGAGGGAAAGAGACAGGGGGACACCTGCAGCTCTTCTTTACTATGCTTGAAGCTTTCCCCCTGCAGGTGGGGACTGGGGGCTTGTTGGGTGTACACTTAAGCACAGTGCCCATCCCCTCCTTTGAAAGCTTCCCTATTCTTTAACCCTTTTGGAGTATGGACGGAGGATCATTATGGAGTGCAGAAAGTGGAAGGTCTGTCTTCTGTAATTGCTTCCCCACTGAACATGAGAGTTGGCAGGTCGATCCGTGCTCCCAGCTCCTCTCTCTCTTTCCCTAGTGGGGTGGGAGCTCTGGGGAAGCGGGGCTCCAAGACGCATTGTCTGCCCAGGGAAGTCAGGCTGGCATCATGGTAGCATCTAGAACTTGGTGGCTGAAAGAGTTGAGAAAGAAGATCAGAAAGGGAAACTCAAATCAGAATCTGACTGATCCCCATGAGTTTTAATTAACTGAATAATCCATTACCCTCATATTCATTGAAATCCCTCCCCAGTTCTGGCAATATGTACATGGACTATTCTAGTTTACGACGTTATGTGGCCAACAAGATCCCTTTACACAGATCTTAAGAGTAAGTTGAGATGAAATATGCCAGTCACTACTTATCATTTTCAAATGGAAGAGTACACAGAGCTCAAACAGTAATGGGCAATACCTGATGCATCTCATGGAGTACAGGAGGTATTCTGCAGAGGGCGTGCATAGACAGTGTCATGGGGACAGGAAGCCAATTGCCTTGATGAGAAGGGAGTCTTCCCTGAGCACTGCTGTGTACATGTGTGCTTTTCTGTTTCTCTGTGAATCTTTGATTCTTTTCTTCCTTAATTAAAATCCTATTTACTTCAACTGGTTTCTTCTGACATCTGGTCACATGTACCCCTCTGGGAGAAAAATTACATTCAGACTACAAGAATTTTGTGTGGGTGTTATTTTTATGTTATCACTTTATGTAGAAATTTAACTTGCCTGCTCAATCTTTCTCATTAATACAATCATAACATTGCATGTAACCGTAATCAAATCTTGAGATTAATTAATGTTTGTGAGTCAATGTGGCTCAGTAAGTGTAGTTTTATTTATTATTAATTATTATTTGCTTATTTGTATCTTTCCTTCTCTCTGGCTTTCCAATTAAACATGAAATTTTATATTCTGCCTCAGTATAACACTGCCTTATTTAATACTTTTTTTTTCAAATTTTATCTCCACTCCTGATGTAAGTGCAAAGCCAGCAATTTGCCATACTTTATAGAAAGCTGACCTGAGTAGAAGCCCTCCAAATGCTGTCTTATTTTGCCAGTGGCAGAAGCAAGAGCCTGTGGGGGCGGGGTGATTGAATGCTTTCTGCAATTCTGCTGTTCTTTTTGTCTCAAAAGAAAGTGGCTTCCAGGGACTTTGTCCCCCACCTCTCTTTTCCTCCAACTTAATTTCTTCCATTTTTTGCCTATGTAGAGTTGTGTTCATTTAAAGTCTGTAAAGAAGAATTGAACATTAGCATTGATGGTGACAATGTAATCATTGTGAGGTCTAGAGGAGGTTGCAATTTAGGTAACAAATTGAAGCTGCAAAGTGAGCCTGGAGCACAAGTACTAGTCTTTCTAGTTATATCCTACCTCCACTACCACTCTACCCTTTTTTCCCCCCTTTGCTACAAAGGTTTCCTAAACCCTCAAGTCCCTCTGTGTAGGACAGTGCCTCCACGGAGTCAGAAACCATTTATTTTTACTAACAATGGCTGTTTTATTTTCCAAGTTGAAATAAACCAAAAGGAGACAAACTGAAGCCAATAAAAGATAAAAATAAAGTAGAAGTTTTTCGTAAGGACATGGGGTGAAAAGTAATATAAAAATATATACCACTGTGGAGATCAGTCTGGAGAACTCTCCAAGCTAGAAATAGACCTACCCTATGACCCTGCAATTCTTCTCCAAGGGATATATCCTAAGGAACAAAACACACCCATCCAAAAAGATTTGTGTATACACCTATGGCCATAGCAGCACAATTCGTAATATCCAAAAACTGGTAGCAAGCCAGGTATCCAAAACAGATAAGTGGCTGAATACATTGTGGTATACAAACACAATGGCATATTACTCGACTATTTCTTCTTCTTCTAGCATTTGCCCTTTTTCCGTAGCCAGTTAACAGTTAAAAACTGGTGAATTCACCTTCTTCACCCCATCTTGGATGGAGCTTGAAGGAATCCTGTTAAGTGAGATAAGTCAGAAAAAGGATGAATATGGGATGATTTCATTCTTAGACAGAAGTTGAAATACAAGAACAGAAGGGAAAACACTAAGCAGAACTTGGACTGGAGTTGGTGTATTGCACCAAAGTAAAAGATTCTACAGTGGGGGGGATGGGCTCAGGTCCGGAAACAAGATGTCAGAGGAGAACCTAGTGGGGGTTGAATTGTTATGTGAAAAACTGGGAAATGTTATGCATGTACAAGCTATTGTATTTTACTGTTGACTGTAAACCATTCATCCCCCAATAAAGAAATTTTAAAATTATGAAAATATATAGAATTATACTTTATGCTATTATACATTGTTAATACACTATTAAGATTGTATTAAAATGTAGGAGATAAAAATAGAGTAAAAACTCTTGTCTTCTGAAACCCTGATCATTTCACAGACTGAAGAACGACTTTCAGTAACACACACACACACACACACACACACACACACACACACACACACACACACACACGCAGATATTGCCTTAGTGACCAAAAGAGACTCATGGGGGCAGGAAGGAAGAAATTTATAAGCTGGTGACCCTGAAATGTGTCTTTACAGATAGGAACTTCAAGACATAAATATATGGAAAAGTCTCAGATTTGGACATAAGTCAAATTGATTTTATCTGGAATTCCCATTCCACTATATTGGTTCAACTGTTCTTCTTCTAGCATTTGCCCTTCTTCCGTAGCCAGTCAACAGCGTCAGGTTGAGCCTGATGTAAAGTTTTGAGACCTCCTTTGAATCTGGAGAGGTGGCAGTCGTTGACCATGTGGGTCATAGTCTGTCTGTAGCCACAGGGGCAGTTCGGGTCGTCTCTGGCTCCCCAGCAATGGAACATAGCGGCGCACCGGCCCTGGCCTGTTCGATAGCGATTGAGGAGGGCCCAATCATAACGTGCTAGGTCAAAGCCGGGTTGACGCTTGCAGGGGTCTGTGATGAGGTGTTTGTTCTTTACCTCAGCTGACTGCCAACTCTGTTTCCAAGAGTCTGGAACAGAGAAGTTCAGTGTAGGCGTAGGAGACCAGATTGGATGACGAGACGTCAAATGTTGGACAGGGTGGACTCGAAGAGCAGGACCAACAGCTTGAAAGCTGTCAGGAGCTGCTTGTTGCTGGCTTTGAAAGTGACTGGGATCCATGTGGATTCAGTTGGCTAGGAAGGATCGTCAGTTTCCCCAATGAATGGGTACTCACGGGATGCACCATGGGAAGGTCGATCCAATGCATCCCAACTGTAATTACATATTAAAAACAATTAATACTCCTTTCAAGATATTTGATTGTAATTTATGCTTAAGAGTCATGTGTGCACTGTGTCGGCTCTGTAGTGACGTGAATGAAAACTAATCCCAAGTTAGCATTACCTCTTGCTACTGAGTTCTCAATAATCTTGGTTCACAGATCCCTGCTAAGCCCATCTCCCAGGACCACAAGACAACCCTTTTCTGGCATCTGCTTTCATTCCTGAGACCTCAGGAGAAAGACTTTTTCTCTTTTCAGTATTATGTGGAAGGATTTAGGCGCACCAAAGGAGATTTGAATTCCCTGACTCAAAATGAACCCAGGAATTTCTGTTCTGTTGCTACCCAGCCTCACTGGGTCCCATTCTCCATGAATATGGGTTTGTTCTCTTCTTGAAACTGGTGCCTTATCTGAAGATTCCACAATGCCTGTCAGGTTCTGTCATGTTGATGATGGATCAAATGTCACAGCCCTTCTTTGTCTACCATCGCTTATCACTTAATTCTCCTCCAACTTTCTTTCCTTACATCTTCTGGCATAATGAAGAAGTCTGTAAGTGCTGAGGTTTGGTTAGATACAATCCTATACAACTGCATATTCTTAATGTAGTCCAAATCCATTGGTCTGAAGAAAGTGTCAGAAGTGACTGATAAACTTTCAAATACTTTCTAAAATCTATTTTTTCACCTTGCAGAGTAATTTCTTTTTTAATTCTATTTTGCCTCCAGGGTTATTGCTGGGGCTCAGTGCCTGCACCATGAATCCACTGCTCCTGGAGGTCATTTCCCCCTCCCTTTTGTTGCCCTTGTTGTTGTAGCCTTGTTGTGGTTATTATTGTTATTGTTGATGTCGTTTGTTGTTGGGTAGGACAGAGAGAGATGGAGAGAGGAGGGGAAGACAGAGAGAGGGAGAGAAAGATAGACACCTGCAGACCTGCTTCACCACCTGCAGGTGGAGAGCCGGGGCTGGAACCTGGATCCTTACTCCAGTCCTTGAGCTTTGTGCCAAGTGGGCCCAACCCACTGTGCTACTGCCAGAACCCCAATAATTCTTTTGGGATGGTTATGTGAACAGCTAGTTTGTAAGTCATTTCTCAACCCTCCATAAAACTAAGGAGTTCTATAATTAAATTCTTACTGAAACAATGCTCAGAGAAGTGTTGTGTATATAACTTATGCATTCACACATTACCATGTGCAAGGATCCTCATTCAGTCCTCTGTCACCCCCAGCAATGTGTCCCACCACTCACTTTCATGAGCTATAAAGCAGTACTGCAGGTGTCTCTTTGTCCCCACCCCCACCCCCGCCTCTATTTCTTTCTATCCTATCACTTAAAAGAAAGGGAGAGAGAGAGAGAAAAAAAAAAAAGGGAAAACACGGCCACCAGGAGAGGTAGATTTGTCATGCAAGCACCAAGCCTCAGAAATAATTCTGGTGGCAGTAAAATATAAATCAATTAATAATTTTTAAAAGATTCATGCACCTGTTGTTCATAAGGACATTTCTTTCCTCTCATTTTATCATGACTAGAAAATAAAAAGAACAGCTGTTTAGCTTTAGTCAAACAAGGCATTGAGCTCAAAGGGATAGTGGAACAAAAAGCTAGAAAGGACTCAGGTTCCTCCATTCTCATTTATGGGTTGTCTCTTCTAATTTGGCCAGCCAATCACAAAGCAATAAAATAAAACAACAAGAACAACAACATCATCTTATACAAGAGACTGTGTTTTGACACTGACATACAAAAGAAGCATGGCTGTTGTTTTTCCTAGTTCAGCTGTGACATACTGTTTCAATCATTCTTTCCCTTTTCATATTTTATTTATTTATTTAGGATAGGGACAGAGAATAGTTGAGAGTGAAAGGGGAGGGTGAGAGATGGAAAGGAGAGATCTGCTTCATTGTGTCACCATTCCTGGAGTTCTCCCCTTACAGGTGGGAACAAGACTTAAACTTAGGCTCTTGTGTGTGCTCTACCAGGTTTGTCACTTCCTGATTACCTCAACGACCCTTTCCAAAGTCTTCATGATTCCAAAGCCCTTGTTGTTAGAATGGTGGTTTTAGAATGTAAAGAATGGGCCAGAGGTTGACACAGATGATTTAGTGCAGCCCAGGTTAAGCCCTTGGCCCCCGGCTGAAGAAGGAGAACTTCACAAGCAGTGAAACAATGCTGCAGGTGTCTCTGTTTCCCTTTCCCTCTCCCCCTTCCCTCTTGTTTTCTCTTTCTGTATTCAATAAAGAAATACATAAATAAATAGAAAGTAGAGAATGCAAACTTAATTTCCATGTCCAAAATGTGTGTAGAAAGTACCAGAAGTGTGTATGGAAGGAACTGCTGGAGAGCAGGTAGTTAGAGTGGCATGTCTGTGATCAGGAAGAGAAGCAGATGGTCTCTGGTGCAGTCAGATTGCCCGTAAGGCATCCAACACTAGAACTAACTGCTGTTCAACTGTGTATGCCAATATTCCTGAATGTTTCCACTGACTGCATTAACATCAAGATTTCCTTTTAACTAGTTTTCATTTTGTTTATTTTGAAGAAATTTTAAATTCAGAGAACATCACAGGAAGTTGCTCCAGGAAGTTACATAACATTCCAACACCATCATCTTAACAGAACTCAAGGACAAACTTGAAAGGAGACAAGAGGAACTAGTATAGGCCATAACGTTAATTCTTGTGCATCTTGTTGGACCAGATTATAATTCAATCTGTTAGGGCACCAATTTGTATGCCTGAGGCCCCCAAGACCTTAGAGTCAATCCAGGAATTCCATTGTCTTTTGAATGATTTTCATAGTATTATTAATAGCGATATAGAGCAAAGTAAAAAGGATCAACTATCCAGTTGAGGAAGCACAAGCCTCTTTTAATCTGGTCGGCAGATTAAATTGACAAAAACCGTGTGAAATCAAGGACCCACAGTAATCTAACCTTGGATTGCACTTAAAGTTGAATGAGACAAACTTCAAATAGAAAATAAAATTGGTTAATCATTAAGTGTTGAAAGGTAGGCATTATCAGACCCCCCAAAAAAGTGACAGATGGTGCTAAAACTTCTTTATTATAATCCTATTTTTTAAATAATTTCTAAGGTTTAATTTTCCCAAATATCGCTTTTCATCCTGAATTGACTGTAAAGCTCAAGAAAAATTTAGCAAGTTCAGGCTAATGTTACAGCTTCCAGGGCATGGATGCTGAGGCTAGTTCAAAATATCTTATAACTTTTATTTATATTTTGTTTTATATTTGATTTCTTTTTTAAAAATATTTTTTACTAATTTATTATTGGATAGAGAGACAGAAATTGAGAGGAAAGGGGGAGATAGAAAGGGAGAGATACAGAGAGACATCTGCAGCCTTGCTTCACCACTCATGAAGCCTTCCCACTGCAGATGGGGACGAGGGGCTTGAACCTGGGTCCTTTTGCACTGTAATGTGTGCGCTTAACCAGGTGCACTAACACCTGGCCCCCCTTTTATATAATTTTATTTGTTTGTTTGTTTGTTTGTTATTGGATAGAGAAAGAGAGAAGGGGGAGATAGAGAGGAAGAGAGACAAAGACACCTGCAGACCTGCTTCACCGCCTGTGAAGCAACTCCCCTGCAGGTGGGGAGCCAGGGACTCGAACCAGAACCAGGATCCTAACCAGTCCTTGCGCTTTGCACCACGTGCGCTTAACCTTTACATTTGATTTCTATAAAAGTGCTGACAGTTTCATCTTTGGGGCTTGGTGCCTGCATGACAAATCCACTGCTCTGGGCACCTAGATTTTTTCTTTCCTTTGTTGGCTGAATCAGAGAGAAATTTATAAGGAAGTGGGGAATAGAGAGAGAGAGAGAGAAAGACACCTGTAGTACTGATCCTCTGCTGATGAAGGTCGCCTTCTATAAACAGGGACCAGTGGCTGAATGAAGTGCTTGCACATGGTAACCTGGGCACTCCATTGCCTGACCCCACATCTTATAATGTATATAGCATCCTTCTGCTGCAAGGAGTGATCCAGTTCCTTTCAACTTTGTTCTCCTCCTCCTCAGTTTGAGTCCTTAGGATTGTCGAGATCGGTCAGTTTGTTAGAAATCAAGGGCTCAGAGTCCTATGATGGAGGGAGAAAACAATATGTTGGTGGCTGAGGTGTGTCGACACCCATTCTGAGGAAATGTCAAACTATATCACTATGACAAATAAGCCTATTAACAATCTTATGAAACAACATTTCCTTAGAATCAGGTAGTTACTTATTTAATAGGGAATACATGTTATCAAGTACAAGAACCTAGGTTCAGGGGGACAGTTGGTAGCTCAGTGGGTTAAGGGTACATGGTGCAAAGCTCAAGGACCTGAGTAAGGATTCCAGTTCAAGCCCCTGGCTCCCCACCTGTAGGGGAATTGCTTCACAAGCAGTGAAGCAGGTCTGCTAGTGTCTGTCTTTCTCTTCCTCCTATCTCCCCTTTCCCTCTCCATTTCTCTCTGTCCTATCCAACAACACTGACATCAATAACAACAACAATAATAACTACAACAATAAAACAACAAGAGCAACAAAGAGGAAAGTAAATAAATATTTTTTAAAAGATCAGTTTAAAGAACCTGGCTTTAGGACCCAGTCTCCAGCTGTGGAGAGAAGGACACATTTCATAAACAGTGGAGTACTGTGTAGGTGTCTCTTCTTCTTAAGGTATATTTCTACCCCTCTACTTCTCTCTTTATCTCTCTGATTCTAACTCTTCACTCAAAAAGAAAAAGAAAAAAAAAAAAAAAACACCAGCAAGTGATTGCAGCATGCAGGTACAAAAAAAAAAAAAAATCCTCAATTAAAAAAAAAAAAAGTCATCCATTCTACATGTTCCATAGTGCTGAGGTTGAGAAACTCTTCTTTATTTGATCTATTTTATTTATTTCTTACATAGAGAAGAGAGACAGAAAGACTTAAAAAGACCACAACATTTAAGTTTCCTTCAATATGCTAGGGACCAGGGGCAAGGTTCTAATGTGTGTCTTGTGCACAACAAAACATTATACTATCTACATGAGCTATTTTGACAGACTAAAACTCTCCTTTTGAACTGTGTGAAATAAGGATTTCTGTAGTATACCATTCATTGTTGGAATTTCCAGTGGGAAAACAGACTGAGATGAGCATGATGACCTGAGCTAGATATGAGATTCTATGATCAGTAAGACTGTCTAAAGGAAAATCAGATGCTTGTCCAAGAAAGTCATGGTCTATATATACAATGGAATTCTACACAACTGATAAGATGAAAACTCTTTTTTTTTTTAATTTAAGAAAGGATTAATTAACAAAACCATAGCGTAGGAGGGGTACAATTCCACACAATTCCCACAACCCAATTTCCATTTCCCACCCCCTCCCCTGATAGCTTTCCCATTCTCTATCCCTCTGGGAGCACGGACCCAGGGTCATTGTGGGTTGCAGAAGGTAGAAGGTCTGGCTTCTGTAATTCCTCGCTTCTTCTTCTAGCATTTGCCCTTCTTCCGTAGCCAGTCAACAGCGTCAGGTTGAGCCTGATGTAAAGTTTTGAGACCTCCTTTGAATCTGGAGAAGTGGCAGTCGTTGACTATGTGGGTCATAGTCTGTCTGTAGCCACAGGGGCAGTTCGGGTCGTCTCTGGCTCCCCAGCAATGGAACATAGCGGCGCACCGGCCATGGCCTGTTCGATAGCGATTGAGGAGGGCCCAATCATAACGTGCTAGGTCAAAGCTGGGTTGACGCTTGCAGGGGTCTGTGATGAGGTGTTTGTTCTTTACCTCAGCTGACTGCCAACTCTGTTTCCAAGAGTCTGGAACAGAGAAGTTCAGTGTAGGCATAGGGGACCAGATTGGATGACGAGACGCCAAGCGTTGGACAGGGTGGGCGAAGATATCCGCGTATATTGGCAGGTCTGGTCGAGCGCAGACGTGGGAAATGAACTTAGATGATGCCGCATCCCGACGAATATCTGGCGGGGTGATGTTGCTAAGAACTGGCAGCCATGGAACCGGGGTGGAACGGATGGTTCCAGAAATTATCCTCATGGGGGAATATAATTTGGAATCGACCAAGTGGACATGGGAGCTACGGAACCATACTGGGGCACAGTATTCTGCAGTGGAATAGCATAATGCCAGAGATGATGATCGCAGTGTGGAAGCGCTCACACCCCATGAGGAGCTGGCCAGTCTTGCAATGATGTTATTCCTTGCGCCCACCTTTGCTGCAGTTTTTATGAGATGTTCGTGAAATGACAGGGTGCAATTCAGAGTAACGCCAAGATAGACTGGCTGGGCTTCATGTCGGATTCTCGTATCATCAAGCTGCACATTAAGCTCACTCGAGGCCGAGGCATGGTGTAGATGGAAAACAGATGATATTGTTTTTGCAGTGCTAGGGATTAGTCGCCATTTTTTACAGTAATCAGATATCAGAGACATGTCTGAACATGGGCGTTGACTGGTCGGCCCATACTCCCAGTCTGCCTCTCTCTTTCCCTAGTAGGGTGGGTCTCTGGGGAAGCTGAGCTCCAGGACACATTGGTGGGGTCTTCAGTCTAGGGAAGCCTGGCTGGCATCCTGATGACATCTGGAACCTGGTGACTGAAAAGAGAGTGAACATACGAAGCCAAACAAATTGTTGAGCAATCATAGACCCAAAGCTTGGAATAGTGGAGAGGAAGTGTTAGGGAGGTACTCACTGCAAACTCTAGTGTACTTCTGCTTTCAGGTATATATTTTGCAGTAGTTTACATGTGAACATATGCTCTCTCTCACAGAACCTGGTGTATATCTAGGTTTTGGGACTTTGTTAGAAAGTGATCCACCTGGAATGGAATTAGAGTATACTATGAAAGGAAAGGTCTCACCCGAGTAATGAAGCTGAAGGGTTGTCATTCCACACGTGAAGTCTCTGGACACAGTCTGAAGTAAAGCATGTTGAGGTGGCAATTGTTGTGTTGGTTAGGTTGTGATCGGCAGATGCAATATTATTTGATATGGATTGATGAAAACTCTTATCTTGGATGGAGTTTGAGGGAATCACATTAAGTGAGATAAGCCAAAAAAGAGAAGAATAAATATAGGGTGATCTCACTGGTAGGTAGCATTTAACAAAAAAAAATTAAAAAAAAATATATATATATATGTAGAAAAGCAGAAAACACAAAGTAAAACATAGACTGTTTAGGTGTATTGGTGTATTAGAACAAGACAAAGTACTTTGAGGAGGAAAAGAAGGGACAGGGCTGGGGGCAGGGAGGCTTTGAGGTCCCCTGAATGTTAGTGGAAAAGCACCTGAATTGAGGGTGAGAGAGTTTATTAGGCATCTATCACGGAGAGATGAGAAATTTTACTGTGTGTCAACAGCTGGACTGTGAATAATTAACCATCTAATAAAAAAATTGAAGGGAAATAGTTTCTTCTATGTGTCATTTTATTTTTTAACTTTATTTATTTATTTTCCCTTTTCTTGCCCTTGTTATTTTATTGTTGTAGTTATTGTTGTTATTGATGTTGTTGTTGTTGGATAGGACTGAGAGAAAAATGGAGAGAGGAGGGGAAGTCAGAGAAGGGAAGAGAAAGATAGACACCTGCAGACCTGCTTCACTGCCTGTGAAGGGCCTCCCCTGCAGGTGGGGAGCAAAGACTCGCATAAGGATCCCAGTTCAAGCCCCAGGCTCCCTACCTGCAGGGGAGTGGCCTTAAGGGCGGTGATGCAGGTCCACAGGTGTCCATCTTTCTTCCCCTCCTCTCTCCATTTCTGTCTGTCCTATCTAGCAGGATTTTCGCTGGGGCTCAATGTCTGCACTATAAATCCACGGCTTCTGGCAGCCATTTTTTTCCATTCTTGTTGTTACTGTTATTGTTGTTGTTGTTGTTGGGTAGGACAGAGAGAAATGAAGAGAGATGGGAAGACAGAGAGGGGGAGAGAAAGATAGACACCCTGCAGACCTGCTTCACTGCCTGTGAAGCGCCTCCCTTGCAGGGGTGTAGCCGGGGGCTCAAACCAAGATCCTTATGCCGGTCCTTGCGCTTTGCGCCACATGTGCTTAACCCACTGCACTACCACCCGATTCCCTTCATTTTATAAGGGTCATTTTGCATGCAATCAAAGTTCACAAGTGCTCACAACTTTTATTTTATTATGTAAAAGTAGGTCATTGCTCAGCTGAAAGTAAGAAAATATGGCAGGCAAAATAAAATTGCCAGGAAAGTAATATGGCTATTACTTCACTGACGTTTGTTTTTAATGCATGGCACCGATTAGGTAGTTTTCTACGAATGTCTCAGTAATGGTAACATTAGGTACCTCCACCTCCTAACTTTCAATTAACTCAATGAAGTGTGCAAAGCAGACAGAAACACTCTGAGGCTACAGTTCAGTACTCACTAGCCCTCTCACAGACCTTGCCCTTAGACGCAATACAGATCCTTCAACCTTTAAGAAATTAAAATGCCAACAGAGGAAAAAGAAATCTTACCCAGAAGAAACCCTACTGAGAATCCCCTGACAGTGAGATCCAAATCCCAACCAGGCTCTCCTAGTAAAACCACATTTTTTTTCACATGCAAGATTGTATTTCTTTAATCAGCGAACAGTTAAATATTTCCAACTTTGTGTAGCTTCCTTTACTGCCATTTATGTTAATAAGAGCTTCAGTTTATATTAGAGATAGTGATAAAGATACGCTATTTTTACAAAGTAGTATCCATTTTGATTTCTATAAATAAAGTATAAGCAAGTCTTTTAAAATGTCTTTGAAAGAAAAATAGGTATATTTTTCATGCAAGAATGAATGTAGTAGTAATATTAGTTCTTTGAGTAATACACTTAGCATCACTGTGTCTCAGCTTTTTAAAATTTTTGTTTGTTTATTATCTTCATTTATTTAATAGAGATGACCAGAAAATTAAGAGGAAGGGGGAGATAAAGAGGGAGAGAGACAAAGAGACACCTGCAGCCCTGCTTCATCACTCATGAAGCTGTCCTTCTGCAGGTGGTGGCCAGAGGCTTGAACTTGAGCTCTTGTGCATTGTAATATGTGCGCTTAAGTAGGTGCACCATCGCCTAGACCCCATCCCAGTTTCTTTATTGATTAAATAAGCAGAATAGCAATCAGCTCATTCCCAGAGATATTTTTTAAAAGCATTAAAATAGGGTCAGTCAGGCACTAGCTCACCTGATAGAGCACAGACATTACAGTGCACAAAGAACCAGGTTCAAGCCCCCTGCTACCACCTACAGGGGGGAAGCTTCACAAGCACTGAAAAAGTGCTACAGATCTCTCTCTCTCTCTCCCACCCTCCTTCTCTCTCTCACTTTCCCTCTCTCTCTTCCTTCCTTTTCCTTTTTCAATTTCTCTGTTTCTATCTGAAAGAGAGAAAGAAAGGAAGGGAGGAAGGAAGGAAGGAAAAAGAAAGGAAGGAAGGACGCTTCAAGAAAACCACCTTTATTAAAACAAACAACAACAACAAAAACTAAAATATTTTAAAGAGATCTCAACAGCACAAATTTTCAAAGAACTTACTGTTTACTTCCATAAGAGCAGAGCTCAAAGCTGGAATGTGTGAACACTGCGCTAACTGAACATACATTCCTGATTTAAACTGCAGAGAAGTGGATTGCTGTTGATTTCAGTCACAGTGCCAATGACTAGCCTGACTAGCAACGTAGATGCAAGAGTTCAACCCAGACTGCCCTGATTAAAACACACGTTCATCATAAATACCAATGTTTGATCTATTAGTTGGACTTCCAGACCACCAAAGGTGATTCCAAAATTACCACCTAAATTTTCAACTATAAATAAAAACTGTATGTAGCTTCAAAGGCTAGCTTTCGTTCGTCACGGCTCAAGTCAGGCTGTCACACCGCCTGCAGAGCAGCTATAGAAGGCATACACTTTCTTTAGAAACAGTATAAAAGGGATACAAAGTAGTGGGCTTTCCTTGTTGACTGATTGGCCAAGCTATTCCATGGCCCTTCCCTTCAAGACAATGGGATTGCACATAGAATTGCTTTATGTTTATACTGGGAAAAGACGGATAGAGACACGTAAATCCTCTAGCTACCTCCAGCTTTCTACTTCATCTCATTATCTTTGTCAATCTAGGTTTAAGGTGGCTTTTTCCTAGGTATTCTTCCATTCTACCCCCACTCCATTCCAAAAAAAACACAAAAAACAAAAAACAGTAACAAGAGGGCTGGAGAAATAACTTGCTTGGATAGCCTTCTGTATTGCCATGTATGCAACCCAAGTCCAAGTGCATTGCCCACTACACTGAAGGAAGTTTCAGTGCTATGGCATATATATATATATATATATATATATATATATATATATATATATATATATATA
>NW_026648093.1:30000-80375 GCF_950295315.1 Erinaceus europaeus | reverse complement strand
ATCAGTGGAACTGTGTATGTCTTTGGAAGGTCTGCTTCTTATAAATATGGTAATATCTCATCTATATTGCAAACTAGTCAAATGGACTTCTTTTCCCCTTTTACTCTTTTGAGTCCCATATTCATGTCACACCTAGATTTGCTGCTTTCATTAGTTCATCTCACTTTCAGTTTCATGGTAGAGAGTTGGAAAGAAAGCTCCTGCCTCTTAGAACATAATACTTCTCAGTTTGTTTGTACCTGTCACAACTTGCACTCTCTTCCATCTCAACACCGACAATGTTTCCTGTGCAAATGACAGCAAAAAGCGTCTCTCGTAACTGCAGTCATGATTACGAAAAAACTCCAGATTTTGAAGCATGTAAAGCATAGCATATTCTACCACTGAAAATGATATCTGTTTCCTCAGAGAATTCTGAAACAGAGAGTTTGAACATAAGATACTAGAAATCACCCAGTGTTAGTCACTGAAGCTGAGTTTTAATAGCAGAATAATCTGTTATGTAACTGAAAATATGAACTCTGGGTGATTTAGATTCAAATGCATTCATGTGGACATATGTACTTGGCTAACTAGAATTGATTTAGTGATTTGATGACAAGAACTGGGCTGTGTCCTTTGTGTTAAGAAAATAAAGGTTGCTGCTTCTGAACCTTTCCAACAAACTAAACAGAAAGTAATCAATCTTAAACTGTGCCAGTTATTTGACAAAAGTTTAAGGAAGGGATTAATCATAATATTATTTTTTTAGTTATTGATTTGAAACTTTCAGGTTTAAGTAGTAACTGGCCCTGAATTATAGAAAGTCACTGTTTGCCTTATAATAAACAAAGGGTTAATTTATATTCATGCTTTCATTGTCATAAAAAAAATCAAACTAAACATCAAATTGTTATATCTGCAGCCCTGGCTATACATAGGATACTTCCAAGTTTCTTTTGGATCATTTGCAAGTCTTTTAAGTCCTTGCTTTGGAATTAGCCTTGTCAGTGAAAACACCTCCTTTAGAATGAGTGGAACTTCACTTCAAAAAGCATTCGCAGGAGTGCTGAAACACATGTGCTTTTTATCTGCATTGGGGAAAATGCTGAGATGCTAGCCAGCAACTATAGAGATAAAACTCAGATGAGAATTTAAATGTTAAAAATGAATCTTCAAAATAAATTCGTGAAGCATATCAACATAATGTACAATATGGTAGAACATTTTTAAAAGAAAACATTAAAAAACTGTAATGGGATAAAAAAACTGTAATGGGATAAAAATAAAACTGTAATGGGAGTAAAGAAAAACTAATGGGGGCAAAAAAACTGTAATGGGGGTCAGGCAGTAGCGCAGCGGTTAAGCGCACATGATGCAAAATGCAGGGACTGGCGAGGGGCCGCGGTGTGAGTCTCCAGTTCCCCACCTGCAGGGGCATCTCTTGACGGCAGTGAAGTAGGTCTGCAGGTGTCTATCTCTCCCCCATCTGTCTTCCTCTCCTCTCTCTATTTCTGTCTGTCCTGTCCAACAACAGCAACATCAATGGCAACAATAACAGTAATGACAACAACAAGGGCAACAAAATGGGAAAGGGTGGCCTCCAGGAGCAGTGGATTTGTAGTTCAGACACTGAGCCTCAGCGATAACCCTGAAGGAAAAAAAAAAAGAAAAGAAAAAAGAAAAAAACAAAACAAAACTAATGATTCAGAGAATCAGTGAGCAAATTGTGCCTAAGCCAGTAGAGGTGGGAAACATCCAGGGAGACAGCTAGCTGTATGCTCACATGAAGGCCTTAGCCTTTACCTTAGAGTGGCCTCCCTTTTCAGGACAGGACGGAGGTGATGCTGGTGGTGAGGTGGGTGCGATCTGAAGGATCAGGGTAGGTCACATATTTTTCAATTGCCATCGCATGTTTTTTTTTAAAGAATTTATTTATTTAATTATTCATGAGAAAGTTAGGAGAGAGAAAGAACCAGATACCACTCTGGCACATGTGCTACCAGGAATTGAACTCGGGACCTCACAATTGAGAGTCCACTGTGCAACTTTTTTTTAAAAAACAGTTTTCTTTAAAAATTTTATTATCTTTATTTATTGGATAGAGACAGCGAGAAATCAAGAGGTATGGGGGTAATAGAGAGACAGAGAGACACCTGAAACCCTGCTTCACCACTTGTGAAGCATTCCCCCTTTCAGGTTGAGACTGGGGGCTTGAACCTGTGTCCTTGAGCATTGTAACATGTTTGTTTAACCAGGTGTGTCACCACCTGGACCCTTGTGCCACCTCTTGAACCACACACACACTTTTTTTTTTAAATTAGTGATTTTATATTGATTTACAAAATTACAAAATAAAGGGTATAATTCCACACTTTTCCCACCACTAGAGTTCTGTGTCTCCATTTCTTCCATTGGAAACTGTAGTAGGGGCTGGATGGTGTTGCACCTGTTTGAGCAAATATGTTACAATGTGTAAAGACCCAGGTTCAAGCCCCTGGTCCCCAGCTGCAGGAGGAAAGCTTCACAAGTGGTAAAATAGTACTACAGGTGTCTCTGTCTTTCTCCCTCTCTATATCCCCCCTTCCTCTCAATTTCTGGCTATCTCTATCCATTTAATAAATAAATATAATAAAAAATATTTAAAAAAGAAAAGAAACTGCAGTGGTTCTCCCAAGGTCACAGATATGAGTTGATATATATATATATATATATATATATATATATATATATATACTCCATTTATTTCCCTATGGTCCTGCTTTCTATTACTTTCTAAGTCACACCTAGACCTATTACTACTTGTAAAGATCTTTCCTTCCTCCCTTCTCTCTCAGGGTCCTGATGGAATGGGGGTTCAGAACCCTATATTCATCTTACCCTAACATTCTTCTTCTCTGGGAGTATGGACCAAAATTCTTTTTTTTTGTTTTTTTGCCTCCAGGGTTATTGCTGGGACTTGGTGCCTGCATTATGAACCCACTGCTTCTTGAGGCTATTTTTTCCCTTTTGTTGCTCTTGTTGTTTTATCATTGTTGTTATTATTGTTGTTTTTTCGCTGTTACTGTTGTTGGATAGGACAGAGAGAAATGGAGAGAGAAGGGGAAACCAGAGAAGAGGAAAGAAAGATAGACACCTGCAGACCTGTTTCACTGCCCGTGAAGCAGCCCCTCATCAGGTGGGGAGCCAGGGGCTCGAGCTGGTCCTTATGCTGGTCCTTGCAATTTGAACCATGTGCCTTAACCTACTGTGCTACCACCCGCCCCCCCCCCCCCAAATTCTTTTTGAGATGCAGAAGGTGGGAGTTCTGACTTCTGTAATTGCTTCTCTGCTGAACATGGGTGTTGGTAGGTAGATCCATACCCTCAGCCTGTTTCTATCTTTCCCTAGTGAGGTAGGGCTCTGGAGAGGTGAAGTTGTCTATCCAAGGAAGTCAGGAAGGAATTGTTGTAGCATCTGCAACTTGGTGTCTGAAAGGCAGTTAAGAAATGAAGCGGGACAACATTTTTAATAAATAGGAACCAAAAAGTAGGAATAAAGCAGATGAAAATAGGGATCTTAGGGTGGAAAGAAACTAGGAAGTCTATTTTTGGTATACTACGAAGGGCCTATGACTTTAGTAATTTTTGCTTGAGCTTGATAGCTCTCATGCAGGTGGACTAAATATATTGCCTGGAAAGATGGTGTCAGAGAGAGTTGAGAATAGAACTAGAAATCTGGATTAGGATAGAGAGTAGCTTCCAAACTTGAAGATAATATATAAATACAATTAACTGTTTACTCCATTATAACCCAGGGCCCATGTCTATTCATATTTATCACAGGAGACTGTGCAACCTCCTAGTCCCTGTAAGTCTGAGCTAGCAGTCCATGGTCACAGCTGGGAACATTCTAAGCTGTACTCAGGACCAGTCTTCCTTTAGTGGCAGGGTAGGATGATCCAGTCTCCCTTTGGAAAGTAGGGGCAGTCCTTACCATTGCTGCTTTATGGCGAGGGCAAGGTCCTGGAAAGGCTCTCAAAGGGGCTTGTGGTGATGTTCCTGCTGGAAGTGAGCAGTGATGGTGGAGAGAGGGCTCTATTAGAGGTCTAGGCCCATTGTATCTACATGGGAATCCAAGGATTCCCTGACTAGGGCCCTAGGACCATCACAGTTATTTATTTATTTATTTATTCCCTTTTGTTGCCCTTGTTGTTTTATTGTTGTAGTTATTATTGTTGTTGTCATTGTTGGATAGGACAGAGAGAAATGGAGAGAGGGAGGGGAAGACAGAGAGGAGGAGAGAAAGACAGACACCTGCAGACCTGCTTCACCGCCTGTGAAGCGACTCCCCTGCAGGTGGGGAGCCGGGGTTCGAACCGGGATCCTTATGCCGGTCCTTGTGCTTTGCGCCACCTGCGCTTAGCCCACTGCACTACAGCCTGACTCCCCTCCATCACAGTTTTTAAACCAGATACCATCTGATTTTTTTTTTCAGGCCCATTGTAATATGCATACTTGTTAGTCAAACACAATGAATGCTCTGAATGCAGCAATCATTCTGAACCTCACCTGTTATTTAATCATACCTAACACAGTTGGCCATGCCCAGTGAAATTGAGAACATTTTCCCTGTAACTCAGCACAGCCACTGCTGCCCAGGACAACCCACAACAAATCTGGCTACAGCTGCCCCAGAAAGCCAAGCCTGAAAGCTGGGTTACTTCTCCTGCTCATTTGCAGAAACCTGCTGGCACTGATACGGTTTAAATATCAGAACATCAAGAGAGAAAGTAAGTACTTTTGAAATGAAGTTGGAGAGGGTCTAATAAATTCTTCAGGATTAACACATAAGTCTGATGCCAGTCAATATAATATCCTTGACATTCAGGGAGAAATGAAAGCCAGTGAAATCAGTGTACATTTTGCAATTCTCTTTTGCAAATATTATAATAGTCTTTCATTGTCAAGATTGTTGGAAAGCCACTTTCTAGCTATTTGGAACATATTTCCCTACTGAGCATTTTTAAGATCCTGAACTTTTTCTTTTATAATTTTTTTCTATTTTATAATTTTTTTAAATCATAACACTGTTCAGCTCTGGCTTCTGATAGTGCCTGGGATTAAACCTGGGACCTTAGAGCATCAGGCATGAAAGTTTTTTGCATAGTAATTATCTCCCCAACCCTTCTTTATACATTTGTTATTTTAGGAAGTGGACAGAAATGTTTTCTGCGTGCATATATGACACTGCTGATATCTTTAAAAATAGGGCATAAAATATTTTATTCAAAGGTTTTTCTTCTGTTTATAAAAAGATAATTTGAAAACAAGATTAAAAATTTTTTTGGCACTATCTTTAGTTATTTATTGGATAGAGACAGCCAGAAATTGAGAGGGAAGGGTGTTGATAGAGAGGGGAAGGAGAGAGACAGAGACACCTGCAGCCCTGCTCTACCATTCACAAAGCTTTTCCCTCGCAGGTGGGGACTGGAGATTTGAACCTGAGTCCTTGCAGTTTATAACATGTACACTCAATCAGGTGTGCCACCACCCAGCTCTGACCACAAGATTTTTATCAGCAAAAAAATTTTTTTAAATTCCTACCTAGTATCAAAATAGTCACAAGACTGTATGTTCTCATAGTAAATATTTTCTGTTGATCTTTATAACCAAATGTTTCAGTGAGATATTTGAAATTCTGGACTCACTCCCACTCATATGAAGTCTAAATATATATTTCTCAAGTCATTGATTCACTAACACATCGTTGGGATATATTTATATAATTTGATGTGTTACATTTTTCACTGTTATTGAGCAAAAGATTCGAAAAGAAAGAGCTAGATTTTGTGAAACAGTTGTCCTGATGCAATATGTGTCTTTAGATGAGAGCTTTGTACTGGGGAGGGGATCTATTTTTGGCTTCATAATCTAGCTTGAGGTGAAAACAGAATTGTTCCTTTTCTACTACCATATTAAAAAAATATATATCTTTAGTGATAGCAGTTCTAGGGTTGGCTGAACTGTCAAGTTAAATTTCTTGGAAGGTCAATGGAAAGCTGTAAAAAAAAGGTTTTTCACCAGGGGGTGGCATTTATACCCACCAAGAGGTCAATGGGGGTGTGGAGGGACGTTATCCTGGCTGGGACACTGCACTCTCTGGATGGTGTGTCTGTCACAATGCTCTGTCCACCTAGTACAGTGTAAGTGGGCTTATCTGAATTTGCAGTGATTATCTGGAAGCCTCAGCATGCCAATGTGAGACTCTAGATAACAGTTTTCTTTGCCTAGAATCATTTTATTTGCATCAATGAAACTATATGCAGAAACTTTTAAAAACCTAGCTGTAGGGGGGTTGGGCATCAGCACACCTGGTTAAGCGGACATATCACCACACGTAAGAACACGGTTCAAGCCCGTTTCCCACCTGCATGGGGGACACTTCACAAGCAATGAAGCAGGCATCAGGCATCTGTCTTTCTCTATCTCCCTCTCTTTCTCCCCTCCCCTCTCAATTTCTCTCTATCCTTTCAAATAGAAAAATTTAAAAAAGTGAAAAAAATGGCTGCTGGAGGTGGTAGATTTGTAATGCAGACACTGAGCCCCAGCAATACCCTGGTGGTGATAAAAGAAAATAACAAGAAAAAGAAAAAGAAAAAGAAAAAGAAAAAGAAAAAGAAAAAGAAAGCCTAGAGTTAACAGTGTTCTCTTTCCCCCATCTTTCTGTGTTTCTTTTTCCTTTTTTCTTTCTTTCTCTCTCTTTCTTTCTTCCTTTCTTTCTTTATCTATTTATTTATAATATATTTTTTATCTTTTTATTTATTGGATAGAGACAGCCAGAAATCAATAGAGATAGGGGAAGATAGAGAGACACCTGTAGCACTGTTTCAACACTTGAAAAGCTTTCCTCCTGCAGGTTGGGACTGGGGTCTCGAACCTGGGTCCTGTGTGCTCAACCAGGTGCACCACAACCCAGCCACTCTTCTTTATTTTTTAAAACAATCTAAGTCCTCCCTTGAAGCAGTCGAGGGAATGGCAAAAACTTTCTGCTAACTCCTTAAATGTTACTGATAATGAATCTTTGGGGGGATTTCTGAAAGTCCTGATGACTGAACTCTCTCTGTGTTTTCCAAAAATTAATTGCTCACCACACACCTCACATGAGCAGGCCCTGAAAAATCTGATGACATTGTCTCTGCCTTCTGCAACAGTATGACACCTTGTCTCACCAAGCTAATGAAGAACTAGACATACTTCCTCCAGAGCTGTTAGGATAGAATCCCGATTAAGGGGTTTCCCTGGAAATCCTCTTTTTTTTATTGGGGGGTGGGGGTTGGCAAAGGGTTTAGAGTACAGCCTTCGACACATAGGTACTACCATTCACCTCCCCTTGATAGTTATCTAGGAGACATTTTGCTGGGCTAGCATGAGGGTGTTTCTTCCCAGGCACATGCTCTCTGGGTTAGAGAGAACTCGACTGGAGCCAACCTGAGCTGCTGCTTACTCAGCAACTTGGGAGAGAGCAGGAACTCGTGGCAGAGCGGGAACGCAACGCGTCTTTATTGATCAGAGACAACGCTTTTATATATTTAGAACCAGAAGTGGCAAGTCAGAAAAGGAAATGCCTAGGAAAGGGGGTGGAGAAAAGGAAAGAGCAGGAAGGTAGAAAGCTTCTGTAGCAATGGTTGCTAGGGTTTTAACTGGTAGGATTAATGTATTCTGCAGGCAGGGCAGGTCTCAAGGTAGAAAGAAGATAGATCAAAGGTGGAGATCTTTCAGTCGAAACGATTATGTAAATAGACCATAGTGTCAGCAATGGAGGATGGAACAGAGCCGGGGGTGGGGGGCTGGCTTAAGGCCCAACAACATTTGGTCCCACACACAACTTAGGGCATTCTTCCTCATTATGCACTAGGACCTAGCTGCCTTTATCTCATCCCTCTCCCAGAATCCTCTGCTTTGGTGCAATACACCACATCCAGTCCAAGTTTTACCACGTTTTCCCTTACTGTCCTTTACTCTTAAATTCTACCTATGAGTGAGATAAATTGGTATTGGCTATTTCATTCTAGTTTATCTCACTCAGCATGATACCTTTGAGTTCTGACCAAGATATTGCAAGGCAGATGACCTCATAATTTTTAATGGCTGCATATAATATTCCCTTGTGTATATACGACACAACTTTCTCAGCCACTCACCTGCTATTGGGCACCTGGGTTCCTTCAAGTTTGGGCTGTTTCAAATGTGCTCCTATGAACACAGGCATGCATAGGTCATATCAAATAGCTGTCTCTGTTCACCCTGGGTATATCCCCAGGAGAAGGATTGTCAGGTCATACTGTAGGCCTATTTATAGCATTCTCATGAATCTCCAGACTGTTTTCCATAGGAACTGGGCCAATTTATATTCCCACCAGCAATGTAAGAGAGTTCCTTTCCCCCAACAGATTCTATTTTTTTATTTAATTTTTTATTTATAAAAAGGAAACATTGAGTAAACCATAGGATAAGAGGGGTACAACTTCACACAATTCCCCCCACCAGAACTCTGTATCCTATCCCCTCCCCTGATAGCTTTCCTATTCTTTAACACTCTGGGAGTATGGGCCCAAGGTCATTGTGGGATGCAGAAGGTAGAAGGTCTGGCTTCTGTAATTGCTTCCCTGCTGAACATGGGCATTGAAAGGTCGATCCATACTCCCAGCCTGTCTTTCTCTTTACCTAGTGGGGAAGGGCTCTGGGAAAGTGGAGCTCCAGGAAACATTGGTGGGGTTGTCTGTCCAGGGAAGTCTGGTTGGCATTGTGCTAGCATCAGGAACCTGGTGGCTGAAAAGAGAGTTAACATACAAAGCCAAACAAATTGTTGACCAATCATGTGGACCTAAAGGGTGGAATAGTGCAGATGAAGAGTTGGGGGCCCCTCCATTTTGTAGATAGCTAGTAGGCATATTTTAGTTATATTCCAAAGGGTCTGTGGTTATACTAGTGTTTTTTTTGTTTTTTGTTTGTTTTTGCCTGAGCTTGAAATCTGATATGCAGGTGGATCCTAGTTATTGTCTGGGGAGGTAGTGTCATGGCTGGCAGAAGGACCAGAAAGCTGGATCAGGGAAGAGAATAGCTCCCAAGTATGGGAAAGGTGTATAAATATTGTTGACTATAAACCCCACTGATTTGATGTGATCTGGGGCTCATATTCAACTTAGGAGCCTATGTGACCTCTGCATCCCTGTAGATCTGACCTCACATTCTGTGGTCATCAGTAGGGACATTCCAAGCTGCCCCAATATCAGGACCCATCTTCCTCAGGTGTAGCATAGAGTATGTTGTCCAGCCTCCCTTGAGAGGATGGAACATTCTCTACCATTGTTGATCCAAGTTGAAGGCAAGGTCCTATGTGGCTCCACAAAGGGGTCTGTTTTGTTGTTTCTGATATATATGACCAATAACAATGGAGAGAGGGATTTATTCAAGGTTTAGGCCCTCCTCCTCCTCCTCGTTGTCCTCCTCCTCCTTCTTCCTCTTCCTCTTCTTTCTCCTCTTCTTCTTCTACGTCTCCTCCTCCTCCTCCTCCTCCTCCTCCTCCCCTTTCTTCTTCTCCTTCTCCTCTTCCTCCTCCTCCTCCTCCTTCTTCTCCTCCTCCTCCTCCTTCTTCTTCTTCTTCTTCTGCTTCTCCTTCTCCTTCTTCTTCTTCTCTTCCCCCTCTTCCTCCTCCTCCTTCTTCTTATACTGCTGTAGTCGGGTTTCCAGACTTTTGTTCAATGTCTTAATGTCTGTGTTCATCAGAGGTATTGTTCTGTAGTTTTCTTTTTGGGTTATGTCTGTCTGCTTTTGGTATCAAGGGGGTGTTGGCTTCATAGAAGGTGGGAGCAAATACTCCTGCGTCTGATGTTTTGGAAGAGCTTGAAAAGTAGAGGTGTCAGCTCTTTTTTGAAGGTTTTGTAGAGTTCACTTGTGAAGCTGTCTCTTGTAGGGAAGGTTCCTGATGACTGTTTCAGTTTCTTTGGTAACATTTAGTGTTTTCATGCTCTCTAGCTTTCATGTTTTCCTGGCTCTGTCTTAGGAGGTTGTATGTTTTAAGGAACACAGTTTCTTCCAGGTTCTCTAATTTGGTGGCATATAGTTGTTTGTAAAAGCTTCCTGTGATGCTCTGAATTTCTGTGATTTCTGTTGTGGTCTCTTTTTCATTTTTTACCAATTTTTAAGGATCCTCTCCCACTTTTTTTTCTCCTTGACTTATTGATCTTGTGTACTTGTATTTTTTGTTTGTCTATTTACTTTGTTTTCAATGTTGTTTATTTCTGCTCTAATTTTTATTCTTTTGCTTCTTTGGCTGTCTTTGGATTTCTTTTGTTCTTTTTCTAATTCCTTAAGATGTTCACTGAGACTGAGTTTTTTTCTTGTCTTTTTTTAAACTTTTTTTTTGTATTATCTTTATTTATTTATTGGATAGAGATAGCCAGAAATAGAGAAGGAAGAAGGAGATAGAGAGGGTTTCCAGAATTTTGTTCAATGTCTTAATGTCTGTGTTCACCAGAGGTATTGTTCTGTAGTTTTCTTTTTGGGTTGTGTCTGTCTGCTTTTGGTATCAAGGGGGTGTTGGCTTCATAGACAGAGAGACACCTGCAGTTTTGCTTCACCAATTAAAAAGCTTTCCCCCTGCAGGTGGGGACTAGGGACTCAAGCCTGGGTCCTTGTACACTGTAACATGTGCACTCAACCAGGTGTGCCCCCTCACAGCCTCCAGACTGAGTTGTTTATGTTTCTTAATGTGTGCTTGTATGGCTATAGGTTTCCCTCTTAGTGTCACTTTAGTGCTGTCCCTGGTATTCTGATAGATTGTAGTCTCATTTTCACTTATTTCCGGAGCATTTTTTAATTTCCTTTCTCACCCATTATTTGTTAAGAAGGGTGCTGTTGAGCTTCCATATTTTGTAACTGTCTCAAACTTTCTGTTTACTGTTGAATGTTAGTTTAATTCCACTGTGGCCAGAGAAAATGCTTGGTGTGATTTCAATGTTTTACATTTTATTGGTGCTGTCTTTGTGGCCTAGTATGTGGTCTGTGCATGCGAACATTCCATGTGGGCTTGAAAAGAATGTGGATTCCATTTCTTTGGATGAAGAGCTCTCAAGATGTCCAGTAGGGTTGCTCTTTAGCTCAGTTACCATGTCCTTTTGCTCAGCTACTCTGGCTGATAGTTCAGCTAAAGCAGTTGATAATTTGACTTTCTTGGCATTTGTCTCTTTACTTTCATCTTGGTTGAGGTTCTTTGCCAGGAGCCAGCCCCAGCTGGTTATTCAGGGTCCCTGAAGGAAAGGGAGAATTGGCAAGATGAATGAGTGACACGTCAGCTGCTTTAGGTGCAGGAGAGAAGTGTCTCTGCCGTCTCTTTGCAGTGGTTTATTTTTTATTAATAATTTTTAATCATTTTTAATATTTATTTATTCCCTTTTGTTGTCCTGTTGTTTTATTGTTGTAGTTATTATTGTTGTTGATATTGATGTCGTCATTGTTGGATAGGACAGAGAGAAATGGAGAGAGGAGGGGAAGACGGGGTAGAGAAAGATAGACACCTGCAGACCCGCTTCACTGCCTGTGAAGCAACTCCCCTGCAGGTGGGGAGCCAGGGGCTCAAACCGGGAACCTTACGCGGTCTGTGCACTTTGCACTGCATGTGCTTAACCTGCTGCACTACCGGCCGACTCCCAGAGCTTTATTTTTTAAAACACTTTTTGCCCGGATATAGTTGACATCATGTAAGCTTGTTTTCATTAACATCAAGGATACAGATGACATCATGTATAATTGTTTTCACTAACATCAGGAATAACCTTAAACAACATTATTATTATTATAGGTATGTTTTCCTTAGAAAGTTCCCTGGGTCTGGGGCATACTGACTTCCTCTTGAAAGTTTCTTGGGTCTGGGGTAGCCTAAATCTACCCTTGAAAGTTTCCTGGGTCTGGGGTAGTCTAAAATTTCCCTTGAAAGTTCCCTTGAAATAACCATCTGTGTTTTGACCATCTCCCTGCTCTGACCTTCTGTATGAATAAACATTTTTCCCTGGAGCTAAATCTAATAGCCCTTCTTCCCCTCCTCCTTCTTCTTCTTCTTCTTCTTCTTCTTCTTCTTCTTCTTCTTCTTCTTCTTCTTCTTCTTCTTCTTCTTCTTCTTCTTCTTCTTCTTCTTCTTCTTCTTCTTTTTCTTCTTCTTCTTCTCCTCCTCCTCCTCCCCCTTCCCCTTCCCCTTCCCCTTCTCCTCCTTCTCCTCCTTCTCCTCCTTCTCCTCCTTCTCCTCCTTCTCCTCCTCCTCCTCCTCCTCCTTCTTCTTCTCTTTCTTCTCCTTCTCCTCCTCCCCCTCCTCCTTCTTCTTCTCTTTCTTGTCTTCCTTCTCCTTCTTCTTCTTCTTCTCCTCCTCCTCCTTCTTCTTCTTGTTTTTTCC
This sequence comes from Erinaceus europaeus, assembly GCF_950295315.1. Taxonomy (NCBI): domain Eukaryota; kingdom Metazoa; phylum Chordata; class Mammalia; order Eulipotyphla; family Erinaceidae; genus Erinaceus; species Erinaceus europaeus. Next base: position 67,970 of record NW_026648093.1, on the reverse strand, counting down.
ATTCCCCCCTTTTGTTGCCCTTTTTGTTGTAGCATTGTTGTGGTTATTATTATTGTTATTGTTGATATAGTTCGTTTTTGGGTAGGACAGAGCAAACTCGAGGCGGGGGGGAAGACAGAGGGGGAGAGAAAGATAGACACCTGCAGACCTGCTTCACTGCCCATGAAGCAACTCCCCTACAGGTGGGGAGCTGGAGGCTTGAACCAAGATCCTTTCTCTAGTCCCTGCGCTTTGTGCCACATGTGCTTAACCGGCTGCGCTACCGCCCAACCCCCAATAGCTTTTCTTTTTAATCCATTCTTGGATGGGTCTAACTAGATCATAGTAGGCTGTCCACTAAAGAAATCTTCTGCTGTAAAGTAAGCACACACCATGGGGGCTCTCTTTTGGTTAACCTTTGCATATATGAACGTTTGGTTAACCTTTGCATATATGAACGTTTACTAACTTCTACCCACATACCCTAACATTAGCTATTTAACTACACAACCTTTATACTCATGGATGCCTATAAGTGGAAGCTGGGTGTGTGTGTGGGTGAGGGTGAGGGTAAACAGTAGAGCGTTTTTATAAGTAGGTGAAGACAACAGTCTGTCACTCATAAGCCACTCGTAATTCTGGCTTTTGGTTTGAGTACAGCTGATTGAGAAGCTGTAGTGGTGATAAGTAGCTCCTTTTTTGAAAACGTTTCTTTTTTTTTAATTTGTTTTAAGGGCACAATCACTTTATTGCATGTCTGATTATTTACAGAATTATTGTTGTCACAAGTGTAACTTTTCCCAGGACAGATGTCTGTTTTTTTCCAGATAAAATTATACATACAGTATGAAGAAGTTCAAGGTGCATTGTATACTTTCATATATTGTTGAAGGCACCACAGTAGGTTCAGTTAACTGTTTTTCTATCATTTCACATCAATTAAAGAGTAAAAAAAGATGTGGTTATTTTTCTTCCATGTAATGTGAATTCCTAGGATCTCTTGGATTGTCAGGAAAGTCATGCATTTTTGCATAGAAAAACTGAGAAATACACCATAACTTCCCCCACAGCCTGATCCTTTCTTTATTTTTTAAAATTTATTTATTGAGTAATTAATGTTTTACATTCAACAGTAAATACAATAGTTTCTATATGCATAACATTTCTGTTATCCATATAACAATACAACACCTACAAGGTACTCTGTCATCCTTTATGGGCCTGTTTTCTCCCCCTCAACCACCCCAGAGTCTTTTACTTTGGTGCAGTACACCAATTCCAGTTCAGCTTTTACTTGTGATTTCTCTTTTGATCTTGTTTTTCAACTTCTGCCTGAGAGTGAGATCATCCCATATTCATCCTTCTGTTTCTGACTTATTTTACTTAACATGAATTTTTCAAGGTCCATCCAAGATCGGTTGAAAACAGTGAACTTACCATTTTTTATAGCTGAGTAGTATTCCACTGTGTATATATATTGCTACTTGCTCAGCCACTCATCTGTTGTTGGAAACCTGGGTTGCTTCCAGATTTTTCTCTATTACAAATTGTGCTGCCAAGAACATATGTGTACACAGATCTTTTTGGATGGGTGTGTTGGATATATCCCCAGGAGAGGAATTGCAGGATCATAGGGTAGGTCCATTTCAAGCCTTCTGAGAGTTCTCCAGATTGTTCTCCACAAAGGCTGGACCAATTGACATTCCCACCAGCAGTGTAGGAGGGTTCCTTTGACTCCACATCCTCTCCAGCATTTGCTGCTGTTACCTTTTCTGATGTTTGACATTCTCACAGGAGTGAGGTGGTATCTCATTGTTGTCTTTATTTGCATTTCTCTGACAATCAAAGACTTGGAGCATTTTTTCATGTGTTTCTCAGCCTTTTGGGTCTCTTATGTGGGGAATATTCTGTCCATGTCTTCTCCCCATTTTTGGAGGGGGTTATTTGTTTTCTTGTTGTTGAGTTTGGCAAGCTCTTTACATATTTGGGTTATTAAACTCTTGTCTGTTGTATATCATGTAAAGATCTTCTCCCATTCTGTGAGGGGACTCTTGGTTTGGGTAGTAGTTTCTTTAGCTGTGCAGAAGCTTTTTAATTTGATGTAGTCCCATAGGTTTATGCTTGCCTTAGTCTTCTTTGTAATTGGATTCATTTCATTGAGGATGTCTAAAATTTATGCGGAAAGACTTCTGCCAATATTTTTCTCTAAGTATCTGATAGTTTCTGGTCTAACATCCAAGTCCTTGATCCACTTGCAATTTACTTTTGTGTTTGGTGAAATATAGTGGTTCAGTTTCATTCTTCTGCATGTTTCCACCCATTTTTTCCAACACCATTTGTTGAAGAGACCCTGCTTTCTCTATTTAATAGTCTGGGCACTTTTGTCAAAGATTATATGTCTATAGGTGTGGGGGCTTACTTCTGGGATCTCAATTCTATTCCATTTGTCAGTGTGTCTATTCATGTTCCAGTACCAGGCAGTTTTGATGACAATGGCCCTATAATACAATTTGAGATCTGGGAGTGTAATGCCTCCAGTTCTCTTCCTTCTACTCAAGATTGTTTTGTCAATTCTAGGTATTTTCTGGTTCCAGATAAACATTTGTAGCATTTGTTCTATTCTCCTAAAAAAATGTGGTTGGGATCTTGATGGGGTAGCATTAAATTTGTAGATGGCTCTGGGTAGTATATTCATTTTGATGATGTTAATCCTTCCAACCCATGAACATAGAATATCTTTCTACTTCTTTGATCTTTTAAAATTTCCTTGAGTAATGAGTGACTCATAATTTTCAGTATACAAGTCTTTCACTTCTTTGGTTAGGTTTATTCCTAGATATTTTATTGTTTATGTTGCTATAGTAAAAGGAATTGATTTCTGGATTTCAAATTCTTCTAACTTAGTGTTTGCATAAAGGAATGCCACTGACTTTTGAATTTTAATTTTGTAGCCTGACACCTTACTGTATTGCCTGATGATTTCCAAAAGCTTCTTGCTGGATTCCTTAGGTTTTTCCATGTAAACTATCATGTCATCTGCAAATAGGGAGAGTTTGACTTCTTCTCTAAGGATATGTATCCCTTTAATTCCTTGCTCCTGCCTGATTGCTATGGCAAGAACTTCCAACACTATGTTGAATAGTAATGGTGATAGTGGGTAGCCCTGTCTATAGTACCTGATCTGAGGGGAAATGCTTCCAGTTTCTCACCATTGAGTATGATGTTGTATATGAATATAGGTTTGATATATATAGACTCCACTATCTTCAGGAGTTTTCCATCTATTCCCATTTTTTGTAGTGTTTTGATCATACAGGGATGTTATATTTTGTAAAAGGCTTTCTCTGCATCTATTGATATGACTGTGGTTTTTGGTCTTGCTTTTATTGATGTGGTGGATCATGTTGATTGATGTATGTATATTAAACCAACCTTGCATGCCTGGGATAAACCCCACTTGGTCATGATGAACAATCTTTTTAATAGACTGCTGTAACTGGTTGGCTAGAATTTTGTTTAATATTTTAGCATCTATGTTAATCAGAGATGTTGTTCTGTAGTTTCATTTCTTTGGTATGTCCCTGTCTGCTTTTGGTATCAGAGTAATGTTGGCTTCATAGAAGCTGGGAGTATTCCAGTGTCTTTAGTCTTCTGGAATACTTTTATAAGTAGAAGTATCAGTTGTTCTTTGAAGGTTTTATAGAATTCATTTTTAAAACTGCCTGGTCTAGTACTTTTATTCTTGGGAAGGTTTTTGATAACTGTTTCAATTTTGTTGGCTGTGATGGGCCTATTCATGTTATATAGTTCCTATTTACTTAATTTTGGAAGTTTGTAGGTATCTAGGAAATCATCCATTTCTTCCAGGTTCTCTAGCTTGGTGGCATATAGGTGTTCATAGAAGTCTCATGATATGCTGAATTTCTACAGTGTCTTTTGTGATATCTACTCTTTCATTTATGATTCGAGTTATTTGGGTCTTATCCCTTTTTTGTTTTGTGGGTCTGGCTAAAGGTTTCTCGATTTTATTAACTCTTTTGAAGAACCAACATTTACTTTTGTTGATCTTTTGTATAGTTTTCTTATTTCCAATGTTATTGATTTCTGCCCTAATTTTAGTTATTTCTGTCCTTCTGTTTGCTTTAGGGTTCCTTTGTTCTTCTTCTTCTAGGTCCTTAAGATGTGTAATCAGGCTGTTTATTTGTGCTTTTTCTTGATTCCTAATGTGTGCTTGTATGGCTATGAACTTCCCTCTCAGTACTGCCTTAGCTGTGTCCCAAATATTTTGATTGCTTCTGTCTTCATTTTCATTGAACTCTTGAAACATTTTGATTTCTTCCTTTATTTCCTCTTTGATCCAGTAGTTGTTAAGGAGTATAATGTTAAGCTTCCACATTTTGGGACTATTACTAACCTTTTGTTGATTGTGAAGTATTAGTTTAATTCCACTGTGGTCTGAGAAGATGCTTGGGATGATTTCAATGCTCTTAAATTTGTTGGTGCTGTCTTTATGTCCTATCATGTGGTCTGTCCTTGAGAATGACCCATGTGGACTTGAGTAGAATGTGCATTCCTGGTTCTTGGGATTAATGACTCTGATAATGTCCAATAGTTCTACTTTATCTATCTCCTTATTTAGCTCCCTTATGTCTTTATTGATTTTCTGCCTGGATGATCTGTCAAGTTCAGAGAGTGGGGTGTTGAAGTCCCCTACTATTACTCTGTTGCTATTAATATATTGCTGTAGCTCTTTCAGTAGATGTTTGATGTATTTAGATGGCTTCTCATTGGGTGCATAGATGTTAGTAATTGCTAAGTCCTCTTGATTGACTGATCCTCTGAGCACTAAGTAGTGTCCATCCCTATATTTTTAAATTTTATTTATTTTAAAGCCTATCATGTCAGATATGAGAATAGCTGTTCCTGCCCTTTTTTGTGGGTCATTGGCTTATATGATAGTTTTCCATCCTTTCACTTTGATTCTGTGTTTGTCTTGTTGAGTTAGGTAGGTTTCCTGTAGACAGGATATTGTTGGGTTGTGTTTTCTGATCCATCTTCCTACTCTGTGCTTTTTAATAGGTGAATTCAGGCCACTGACATTTATTGATATCAAAGATTGAAGATATTTTAGGGCCATTTTTGTAGATTTTTAGAGTGTTCTGATATATGGCATAATTATGGTGGTCTGTCTGTTTATAGGAGACCTTTCAGAACTTCTTTCAGGCAGGCTTGGTGATAGTTGATTTCTTCAACTGTTGCTTGTCTGAGAAGGTTTTGGTGCCTGTATCTAGTCTGAATGATAGTCTATCAGGATACAATAGTCTTGGTTGAAAGCCTTTCTCATTGAGTACTTGATAGATATCTTGCCATTCTCTTCTGGCCTGGAGTGTTTGTGTGGAGAACTCTGCTGCTAATATTATGGGTTTTCCTCTGTAGGTGACTCTTTGTTTTTCTCTTGCAGCCTTCAGGATCCTTTCTTTATCCTTATTCCTTTCCATTCTAAATAGGATGTGTCTTGGTGTCTTTAAGTCTGGGTTAATTCTGTTTGGAACCCTCTGGGCTTCTTGAACCTTTATGTCTTTGATGTTGTCTAGACTAGAGAAGTTTTCACCTATTATGTCCTGAAGAATGCTTTCTTCCCCTCCCTCTCTTTCCTCGTCTGGTAAGCCATTAATGCTTAAATTATTTCTTTTGAAGTCATCCCATAGGTCTCTCTTGTTGTTTTCAGAATATATTAATCTCTTTTTGAGATCTCTTACTTCTTTTGTAGTTTTCTCTAATTTGTCCTCTATCTTGCTAATTCTGTCTTCAGCCTCAATTATTCTATTCTCTCTCCTCTCTCCTGTTTTCTGGAGTTCATGTATTTTGTTACCCTATTCTGAGACTGTTTTACCTTGTTCAGCTAGTTGTGTTCTTATCTCAGCTATTTCAGCTTTCAGATCTCTAATGACCTTGAGATAATTAGTGTTTTCTTCCGGAGTCTCATTTGTTGTTTCTGCGTTTTTGATGGCAATTCTTTCAAACTCTTTTCTCACTCCTGTGATTATTTCCTTAACTAGTGTTTGGATGTTGCCCTCATTATCTTGTGCTTCAACCTTTGGGGGGGTTTTAACTGGACTCCTATCTTGGTTCATTTCTCCAGTATTTCTTTTTGTTGGTTTAACCATTCCATATAGTATGTTATGAGGTCCTTCTGTCAGTACTTTTCAAATTACTGATCACTCTTGCCTGAATTGACCTTTGTGTAAGTAAGGTACTGAAAGGGTTCACAGTTTTGGAAATTGACACTTGTTTCAATATTATTTTAATCCCTGAGTTGGAGCTCAGTGTCTTAAAAGCCTCTTTTGTTCTTTTTCTTCCCTGTAGGCTATGAGATCTTGAGGCCTTTTAAACTATATGTAGGCTTCTTAGCTTAATCACTGACTCCTGACCATGAGATAAAGCAGGGTGGGGTAGAGATAATCCAGTGATTATGCAAAGAGACTCTCACAGCTCTACCACTAGGCCACTGAGATATAAATCTTCTCCTGAGTTTCCTGGTTAGTTCTTTGTTCCCTGGTGTCAGCACAGGGCCTCCCTGCCTCTGCTCCAGATTCTGAGGACATTATCAGTGGATACTCACAGTTGCATTTGGTGAGTGTTAGGGGAGTCCTCTCCTCCCTTCATTCTTTTTGTTGATGAAACAGACTGGAAGTGGTTTCTCAACTGGCAAACTGTTGGACTGTTACCAGCCACTTAATCTCTCCCTAGGCCCCTTGCTGCCCATGAGCCACATGTGTTTGTACTCACTGGTGATTTGGTGGGTTCCTGAAGTGGTTCTTGTCCTGTCTTGTTGTGGTCCCATGTGTTCTTCTCCTGAAAGCTTTTCAATGGGTACAGCAGCTTCTGTTCTTAGGCCATTTTTAGTCTTATCACACTCACTGCCATAATTGCTGTCACTGTGTACTTTCCCTGGGTATCTCTTTCTATTGTCCCCAGGTAGTATTTGTGTATTTGCAATATAGCCAATAAGTCCTCAAATTATTAATATAATTAAAAACAAATAGCTTTGGTTTAGTCTAGAACTTCTTGCTCTGCAGTAGGTTCCAGTTTGCTTGGACTTTGTCTTTAGCAACAGATGTGACATCACCTCTGCCATTACACAAAAAGGATGAATAGTTTCAGTTCGGTCCTGGCTTGCTCGGATTTTGTTTGACAGCAGCCATGACATTGCCCTCTACCGGTTCTTGTTTACTGTTGGGGTCTCCTCTGTCCTCCTGCATCCACTACATTTCTTCTATAGCTTCCTTCACATCTGGGGCAAGGCCTTAGAACACATACAGGATCACTAGGAGTCTCCCCCTCCACCCCGGCTCTGGTAAACCCACGATATGGCCCATACTCTGACCCTACTCACCACCTTACTGGTGCTTAGTGCTAAGGAGCTGCAATGCCTTTCTCTTCAGTTACTGATAGCAGGAATCATTCAACTAACCCACTACCATTTGAAGAATAAATCTTAACTTTGGAGAAATACAGATTGCTTATCTCTAGGCAAGAATTAAATACACTGAAGCTAGTGCATCAGTTAACTTTATTTCAGTGCAGATTATTTAACAAAATACGCCTCAAGCTACCCACAGGAGCTGCTATCAGATGAGGTGCTGGGTCTACCAAGATAGTGAAGCCACTGCCTCTTCACTTGAGAAGCTCAGCAAAACAAAGGATACTTACAGAAATCTGCAATGGCCTATGGGTTACTCTCAGTCTGCTCAGGGGATCCTGAGGAAAGGCATGGAGTTTAGTCTAGGGCTGGATACTCTTGAATGTAGACAATGCCAAATTGGTGGGGTTTTTTTAAAAAAAGATTTTATTTATTAATAAGAAAGGTAAGAGGAGAGAAAGAGCCAAATATCACCCTGGTACATGTGCTACTGGGGATTGAACTCAGGACCTCATGCTTAAGAGTCCAATGCTTTATCTATTGTGCCACCTCCCAGACCACCTAGTTGGTATTTAGAGCATGAAAAGGGGTTTGCCACACAAGTGGGCTGGAGTGAGGAAGGAAGGGCAAAGAAGTGTAATGGGGGAGACTAAAAGGCATTTCAGACAGAGGGAGCAGCATGAGGAAAGATGGAGAGCTCACTACTGAAGACCAGGTCCTGTAGCCTACCATTTAACACCTGAAAGATTTGCCTGGACCTGTCCCTCTAAACACACTGCCCTCTTCATTTTTCCTTCCAGAGGCACAGGTCTAGCCAAGTCTTTTTTTTCCTCAAGGGTTATCACTGGGGCTTGGTGCCTGCACTACAAATCTACTGCTCCTGGAGCCCCCCCCCCATTTTTTGCCCTTGTTGTTGTTATTGCTGTCATTGTTGTTGGATAGGACAGAGAGAAATTGAAAGTAGAAGGGAAGGCAGAGGGGGAGAGAAGATAGACACCTGCAGACCTGCTTCACCACTTGTGAAGTGACCCCCCTGCATGTGGAGATCTGGGGGCTTGAACCAGGATCCTTACACCAGTCCTTGCTCTTCATGCCATGTGCATTTAACCTGCTAAGCAGTCCAGCCCCCCAGCCAAGTCTTTGAGGATGCCTGCTCTTCAGTACATTGTTCATGGAAAGAAGAAGAATGTCAAGAGACTGAAAGGGGTCTGATATTTTAACTTGCTTGCAAACTAGCAAGTTAGGCTGCTAGTTTCATGAATGTTTGAAGAAGACAGAGTCTTGGGTCAGAGACAGAGACAGTTGTTACTCATGAAACAACAGACAGCCTGAGGGTAAAGTTCATAGTTCTCCTTCCCCTCTCAGCTCCAGTTGACATCATGTAAGATTGTTTTCATTAACATCAAGGAGACCAGTCCGACTATGTGTTGTGCTCACAGTGGATTTGCATCACAACCAGGAAACCCTAAACAGAGGCTTATTTATTTCATAAGGGATAAATGCAAGCCTGCTAAAACTCTGCCTCAGAGGCACAGGACTCTTTATTATGCTGGTCAGTAAACAGATCTGCTTTCTATCCTGGAGGGAGACACTGGAGCTTCTAAGCATATTTATGATATGAAGTGTCTTGAGAAAATAGGAAGCATGAGCTGCACCTCCAGCCCACTAGTTGTGCAGAAAAGTTAGAGACCTGGGAAGAAGTGTTTCCCAGAAAGATAACAATCAGACATATGCTTTAGGTATATTCTTCAGGTGGAATGTAAAGGGTGGAGCTAGAAGGTTGTGGGAGGTGAGGGATGGGGTAGGAACTTTCACAACAATAAAGGTAAGAAAGGATTAAATCCCACATTAGAGAGTTGGTAGGGATGCATCTGAGAAATACATGGAAGGAAAAACTTGGTACTTTTTACCTTTTGAGAGAGGGTGGAATAATCTAAAACAGGGATTAGCACACTTTCTATAAAGGGCCAAGTAACAGATACTTTAGGCTCATAGGACAATGTTAATTTTATGAGGCTGTCAGAAAGATCATGATACATTTTGCACAGAAAAATATGTCATGACGTTTCTGACAATGCAATACTTCACTGCCATTGCTGTGTGAGCCCTGCTACTGACTCAGACACAGGATGGCATTCTTTTTTACCTTTTCTTTATTGGGCAGGGGAGGGGTTAATGATTTACAGTCAACAGTAAAATACAATAGTAGGTACATGTGTAACATTTCTCAGTTTTCCATGTAACACTCTATCCCCCCACCTAGGTCTCTCCCTGCCACCATCTTCTAGGACCTGAACCTTACCCTCCACCCCAGAATTCTTGACTTTGGTGCAATACACCAAACCCAGTCCAAGTTCTGCTTTGTGTTTTCCCTTCTGTTCTTATTTTTCAACTTCTGTCTGTGAGTGGGATTATCCCATATTTATCTTTCTCTTTCTGGTTTCCCTCACTTAACATGATTCCTTCAAGCTCCAGGGATGACATTCTTTCATTCTAATAAAACTTTATTTACAAAAACAGATTTGTGGACTATAGCTTACAAATATCAGGTCTAGAATAAACCCAAAGTTTTTCTCCTTTATGACTAGATAGAAATGTTAATAATTGAGAGAAGAGATTTAACCAAGGTTTTCTTTTTTTGCGGGGGGATATAGGTCAAAGGAGTAAGAAAATGGGTTTTTGAAAGACAGAAACCACCATGTTTAAACATAACAATTGTTTCACCAAGCAGAATGTAATCAGTGTCTCAAGAGATGATCACTGTTGGTATGCTTTTTCTACTGGTTTTTTGTAATTATGATTAGAAACTTCAGGGGGGGAAAAATCCATGCTTTTAAGTTATGGCTGTGGGTGTAGGAAGGAGAAGCTACATGAAATCACATAGTGAACATTGTCAGGACACATGTCAGAAACATTTGGAGAAGGAGGGATGAAATTCAGCTAGAACAGTTCTCTGATAACTTGTAAAAGTCGTACAAGAGGGGGTCGGGTAGTAGCACAGCAGGTTAAGCACACATGGTGCAGAGTGCAAGGACTGGTGTAAGGTTCCTGGTTCAAGCCCCCAGCTCCCCACCTGCAGGGGAGTCACTTCACAGGCAGTGAAGCAGGTCTGCAGGTGTCTATCTTTCTCTCCTTATCTCTGTCTTCCCCTCCTCTCTCCATTTCTCTCTGTTCTATCCATCAATGAACGACATCAACAACAGCAATAATAACCAGAACAATGATAAAACAACTAGGGCAACAAATGGGGGAAAAATGGCCTCCAGGAGCAGTGGATTCATGGTGCAGGCACTGAGCCCCAGCAATAACCCAGGAGGCGAAAAAAAAAAAAGTCGTACAAGAGTAAGACCCAAACCTATGGACGTGTAATTTTTGACAAGAGGGCCCAAACTATTAAATGGAGAAAGGAGAGTCTCTTCCACAAATGGTGTTGGGAAAATTGGGTTGAAAAGTGCAGAAGAATGAAACTGAACCACTACATTTTACCATACACAAAAATAAACTCCAAATGGATTAAGGACTTGGATGTTAGAACAAAAACTATCAAATATTTATAGGAAAATATTGGAAAATATCCATCCAAGTCCCCCCCCCCCAGTACTGCTCAGCTCTGGCTTATGGCAGTGTGGGGGATTGAACTGGGGACCTAGGAACCTCAGACATAACAGTCAGTTTTCATAACCATTATGCTATCTCTTCCCACCCTCCATCCAAGTTTTATAGGCATATTCAATGACACAAGTCCAATTGCCAGGAATATTTAATAGTGATTTATAAGACTGTAAAATTCCAGGGTCTAGTTCTACATCATACCCACCACTAAATTCTTTTTTTTTCAATTTACTTTTTTTGAACACCATTCCTACCACCAAAGGACTGTTTGACCCCCCCCCCCGACCCCCCACCTCAGTGAAGCTGAACATCTACTCTCACTCTCTACCCAGAGATTTTTTTACTTTGGTGCCCTACTCCAAACTCAGATCTTTCTTTGAGTTTCCCTTTGTTCTTCTTTCTCAGCTTCTGTCTATGAGTGGGATCATCCCATACTCATCTTTGTCTTTCTGACTTACCTCACTTAACATTATGTGAAGGTTGGGGCCCAGAGATGGGGAGACAAGTGAGTATCATTTATTAAATGTGTGAGCAGATTAGGGCAAAGGACAGATTGATTCTCTTGTCTGCTCAGCTGTAAACTGAGTCAAGCCAAAGGCCCACAAAGAGAAAGGTTGGGCAGGAAGCTAAATAATAGAGGGGCAAGAAAGCAGAACCATGAGGAGCCCTGGAGCCTCTCTTCAGGAGGGACTGGTGGAGGTGGCTGAACTTACTGAAGGGCTGGAATTACCTTGCCTGCTCCAAGGTCACCAAAGTAAGGAGCCTTAGGAAAAACATCTTTCCAGAGTGCCTCGGGTTTCATTTGTCTATCAGGAGATAGTGTGTCCTGTTTTGCAACTCATCACTTCTCTAATCTTTAACCAGCTTTCTTCCAGGAAGGAAAGAATGGGCTGGACTGTATTCCAAAGACAATACATTGTTGGCAAATTGAAGATAATATAATCTTACGGTTCTAAAAGCTCAGTCTATAAGATCAAGGAGGCCTGAGTTTGAATCTTTTTTTGAGCCTTTTTTATTTACTAGTCCTGTGTATGGATATCCTGCATTTTATTTATCTAATGATCAGTTGATGGGTTGCTTCCACTTTTTTTTTTTTTGCCTCCAGGGTTATTACTGGGCTTGGTGCCTGCACTATGAATCCACTGCTCCTGGAGGCCATTTTTCCCATTTTGTTGCCCTTGTTGAGTTTGTTGTAGTTGTTATTATTATTGTTGCCATAGCTGCTGTTGTTGGATAAGACAGAGAGAATTCGAGAGAGGAGGGGAAGACAGAGAGGAAGAGAGAAAGATAGACACCTGCAGACCTGCTTCACCTTTTGCGAAGCAACCCCCTGCAAGTGGGGAGCTGGGGGCTCGAACTGGGATTCTTATGCAGGCCCTTGCCCTTTTGTGGCATGTGCGCTTAACCTGTTGTGCTACTGCCCAGCTCCCTGCTTCCACTTTGTAACAGTTATGACTATTGCTATTGTGAATATTTGTGTACAGTTGGACATGCAAGTTTTCACACATGTAGATGTAAAATTTGAGTCATTTGGTAACTTTTTGTTTGATATTTTGAGGACTTAGTCAAACCCTTTTCTGACTGTACCACTTTATATTCTTCCCAACATTACAGGTTCTCTACATCCTTGACAGTATTTCTTAATTTGTTTAAAGAATTAGCATAGTCATTTTTGTGGGCTGGTTTTAATGAGCATTTTTTTAAATTAATCATCTTAAGTATTCTCTGATGTACATACTGTCCATTAGTAGATCTCCTTTGTAGACGTGTTTATTTACACTCTTTATTTACTTCTTCCTTTCTTCCTCTCTTTCTCTCTCTCCCTTCCTTCCTCTCCCGTCTTTTCCTTCCAGGACTTCATTGGGCCTTCCTTCTTGCACAATTTCAGTACTTCTGGTGGACTTTTTAAAATTATTTTTTTTCTTCAGGAAGAAGGTGAGAGAAAGAGAGGAAGAGAGAAAGAAGACAAGACACCACCGCACTCCTTCACTGCTTGTGAAGATTCCCCTCTGCCTGGTGCTCCTAGATGCTAGTAGGGACTTGAACCTGGACCCTGGTAAAGTGTGGGTTCTGCAGAGTGAGTCATCTCCCAGTCCCCTGTACTCTTTTCATTGAGTTATTTCTCTTCTAACTATTAAATTGTAAGAAATACACGTGTATGTGTTATGCAAACAAATCCTTTATCATATTTGCTAGTATTCTCCTACTTCTATGGATTATTTTATTTTAATCTTAATTTCAATTTTTCAGTGCTTTTCTTAGTTTGCTTCTGTTATTCAAGGCATTTTTCTACCAGACGGCCACAAACATTTATTGCTATGTTTTTTTCTAAGTGTTTCATAGTTTTCACTCTTACATTTATTTATGTCTATGTTCATTTGGGGTTAATATTTGTGTATGTTGTAAGGAAGAGGTTCAGACTTCTTCTGTTACATGTAACTACCTAGTTGGTCTACACCATTTGTTGAAAAGATCCTTTAAAAAAATTTTTTTTCAGTATTACCTTTATTTATTTATTAGATAGAGATAGCCAGCAATTGGTGGGGATAAAGAGAGAGAGAGACAGAGAGACACCTATAGTACTGCTTCACTGTTCATGAAGGTTCCCCCTGCAGGTGGGGTCTGGGGGTTTTAAACCCAATCCCTGTGTACTGGAACATGTGTACTCAACCAGATGTGCCACTACCTGACCCTGAAAAGATTCTTATTTCCCTGTTGTCTTACCTTCCTAGTAAAAAATAATTGGCAAGCTTGACCCATACCACACTGAGGGAAGCTTTGCTACTGTGGTGCTGTGCTGTATTTTTTATTTATTTATTTAATTATTTATTTTCTGTCTGATTCTCTCTCTCTTTAAATATCTTTTTGAAAACTATTTCATTTGGGGTCCGGATGGTGGTGCACCTGGTTGAGTACACATACTACAGTGTGCAAGGACCTAGGTTCAAGTCCCTGGTCTCCACCTGCGGGGGGCGGGGGGAGCTTCAGGAGTGGTGAAGCAGGGCTGCAGGTGTTTCTCTGTCTCTCTCCCTCTCTATCACCCCCTTCCCTCTGAATTTTTGGCAGTCTCTATCCAATAAATAAAGATAACAAAAAATATTTTATTATTTTGGATAGACAGTGTAATTGAGAGGGAAGGAGATAGAGAGAGAGAAAGCAACAGAGAGAGAGAGAGAGAGAGAGAAGGAGGCACCTGTAGCACTGCTTTGCCATTTGGGAAGCTTTCCCTCTGCAGATGAGGATTTAGGAGCTTAAACTTAGGTCCTTACACACTGTAATGTGTGTGCTCAACCAGATGTAACACCACCTGGCCCCAGTATCTGTCTCTTTCTACCTGAAAAAAATCAGCCTGGAGTGGTGAAGCCCTGTGATGACAGTAAACAAACAATTAACTATATATATAATTTTTTTACTGGACTCCACATGGATCCCAGTCACTTTCAAAGCCAGCAACAAGCAGACATCAGGCTCAACCTGAAGCTGTTGACTGGCTACGGAAGAAGGGCAAACGCTAGAAGAAGAACTGGACTCTCAATTCCATTTTATATCTTGTTAGTATCATATTTTCTTGACTAATATAGATTCATTAAGCTTGAAATCAGGAAATGTCTTTCAACACTGTTTTTTTTTTTTTGCCTCCAGGGTTATTGCTGGGGTTCAGTGCTTGCACCATGAATACATTGCTCCTAGAGGCCATTCTCCCCCCTTTTTGTTGCCCTTGTTGTTGTAGCCTTGTTGTGGTTATTATTGTTGTTGTTGATGTCATTCATTGTTGGATAGGACAGAGAGAAATGGAGAGAGGAGGGGAAGACAGAGAGGCGGAGAGAAAGATAAACACCTGCAGACCTGCTTCACTGCCTGTGAAGTGACTCTCCTGCAGGTGGGGAGCCGGGAGCTTGAACGGGGAACTTTAGCCGGTCCTTTGCACCACGTGTGCTTAACCTGCTGCACTACCGCCCGACCCCTTCAACACTGCTTTTTTTCAAGATTGTTTTTGATAGTTACATCTACCTCTCATTTTCCTATGATTTTTAGGAACTATTTGTTAACTTCTGGTGAAAAAAAAATCCAGTGAGGACTTAAATGGGAATTTCATTGAATTTGTGTGTCAGTTTCGTCTGAATACTTTTATTTTTTTCCCCCTTGGCTAGAATATTCTTCTGGGCTTGGGAGAGAGACCAGGAACTCATGGTGGCGTGGTAATACAATTCTTTATTCATGCAGGAGCCTCAGAGTTGTGTGTGAGCACAGGAGGTTAAGCCACGTGGCGCCAAACCGCAATGCCTGGCGTCCACCTCCCTATCTGCACACCTGCCCTCCTCCAGGTCAGGACATGGAAAAAAAGGAAGAGAGAGAAACCAGAAATAGAAGTGGCTTTATAGGATAAAACTGGAAGTGGCAAGTCAGAAATGGAAATAGCTAGGAAAGGGGGTGGAGAAAGCCAAAAGCATGCTGGGAAGGTGGAAGCTTCCTTAGCAACTGTTGTAAGGGTTTTAGCCTGTGGGATTAATGTTACCCTGCAGGCAGGGCGGGTCTCAAGGTAGAAAGATGATAGATCAATGGCATGGGTGGGGATATTTCAGGCAAAACAATGATTATGTAAATAGGCCATAGTATCAGCAATGTAGGATGGAGCAGGGAGGCTGCCTTAATGCCTGACAATATTCAATGTCAATGGAAGTGATTAGAGTGAGAATTCTTACCTTGGTCCTGATTTTAGGGGAGAAAAATTGTCTTTCATCAGTAAAGATGTTTCTGGTGGGTGTGTCTTAAATTGGGTGAAAGAAGTTCTCACATATTTGAAATGTATATCCTAGACTTTCAGATCACTATGTTTAGGAGACTCTCAGCCGAGGCTGGCAGTAGCAAAGTGTGTTAAGCACACACGGTGCAAAGCACAAGGACCAGAATAAAGATTCTGGTTCGAGCCCCCAGCTCCATACCTGAAGGAGGGTCGATTCATAAGTGGTGAAGCAGGTCTGCAGGTGTCTATCTTTCTTTCCTCCTCTCTGTCATCCCCTCCTCTCTCAATTTCTCTCTGTCCTATTCAACAGCAACAATAGCTATAACAACAATAACAATAACAACCACAACAAGGGCAACAACAAGGGCAACAAAATGGGGAAAATAGCCTCCAGGAGCAGTGGATTCGTAGTGCAGGCACCGGCACCGAGCCCCAGTGATAATCCTGGAGGCAATAAATAAATTAATTAATTAAATTAATTAAAAAAGGAGACCCTGGGCTTCATTGAAATCTGGTTGCAAAGTGTTTATCTATAAACACCACTGCTGAGGGGACATGGCTGGTAAGTCACCCCTGCCTGCCAGTGGCTGTGGAGGATTGGACATACCAACAGGTCACTGTTGATAGCTGCCTGGGCTGGGAGCAGGCTGTGCTGCGACCTTGACTGCTGGTAGGGAGTAGAAGCCAGGCTCCTAAGTTGCTGTCTGCTGGAGGCGAGAGAGAGAGGCTTGCTGATGCAATCCACTGGGGAGCTGGGGGGTGACTGTTACCCTAAGGTGGGGGCTGCTGTCCAGGTTCCCTCTCTGATCTCCATGCTCACCCTGAGGGAGGTGCTGGCTGTAGCCAGGCACCGAGCAGTCCTGGCTTCATAGTGGGCTGGTGTGCTTGTCAGCCCAGCAGAGCTTTGGTCCCCTCTCAGCCCTCACTGCTGCAGGGGCTGCTGTATTCTCACCACCCTGCAGTGGAGAGTTTGTCCATAACCAACACGCTGAATGTCAGTGAGGTGCCCTACAGCCACAGTGGGGGTGCAGAGACCAAGTGGGAAGGCCTGTAGGGTAGGGCGGGAATGGCTGCTGTCTAGCAGCTTTTTGCGTATATTTTTAGTTATTAACATGAGTGGGAGGAAAGGGAGAAGACAAAGGGGAGAGGAAGAGGAGGGGGAGGGAAAGGGGGAAGAGAGAACCAGAGAAAATCTCTCTCTTTTAAGATTTTGTTTATTTTTCATGAAGAAGATAGGAGGAGGAGGAAGAGAGAAAGAACCAGACATCACTCTGGTGTGTGTACTGTTGGGGATTGAGCTCAGGACCTCATGCTTGAGAATCCAATGCCTTACACACTGTGCCACCCCCAGGACAATGAGAACCAGAGAATCTCTATGGCTTACTTGATGCCTAGGATTAAACTTAGGATGTCATGGTATACTTATTTATTTATTTATTTTAATTTTTATTTATAAACTGGAAACACTGACAAGACAGTAGGATAAGAGGGGTACAATTCCACATAGTTCCCACCACCAGAACTCCGTATTCCATCCCCTCCCTGATAGCTTTCCTATTCTTTAACCTTTTTTAACTGAGGGGATTATTGGACAGAAGTTGAGAAATAAGAACAAAAAGGGTAAACACAAAGTAGAACTCAGACTGGGTTTGGTGTATTTCACCAAAATAAAGGACTCTGGAGGTGGGGGAGAGCTTTTAGGTCCTGGTGCATGTTGGTGGAGGAGGACCTAGTCTGGGTGTGAGAGTGTTTTGCATAAGATTGAGAAATTGTATACATATTTACTGTCTAGAAGTTTTCTATCTCACTAGACTGCTCTGTTCTTAGTCCTTTGGCTTCTGTCTGTCCCCAGTGTCTCACTTATATTTTAAAAAGCAGACCCACTCCCCACAGAGCCTGAGCAGACTGCCTTCTCTCATCTTTCAGAGTCATCTCATAGTGGCTCTATGTGAATAGAGAGAATGCAGTCATACTTCTTTTATGCCTGCTTTTGAACCTGAATTTATACTTGGTGGATATATGAATTGGTGGTTGATTCCTGTTTCTGGTAGTCTGTATAATTCTCCAATGGACATTTTTTTATGATTAAGACCTTATAATAGGTAAGTAGAAAAGGAAACATTGACCTGAAGTACATGAACACATTTCAGATTTTTAGCATATTTTGCCAAATTGCATTTCAGAAGAAACAGGCTCACAAGTAATTTCATCAACAGCATGAAAAAATGTACTCAGCTCAGAACATACCCTACCTGACTGTAATTTACAGCTTGCTCTTTTTTCCTTCTCTTTCTTTTCTTTATTTTTCTTTATTTCTTTTTTTGCCTTCGGTTTTATCATTGGGGTTGAGTTTGGTGCCAGCACTACGAATCCACTGCCATTTTTTTTTCCTATAGGACAGAGAGAAATTGAGAGAGAGAGAGAGAAAGAGAGAGAGAGACCTGCAGACCTGCCTTGCTGCTTGTAAAGCAATTTCCCTGCAGGAGAGAGAGAGAGAGAGAGACCGAGACCTGCAGACCTGCCTTGCTGCTTGTGAAGCAGTTTCCCTGCAGGTGAGGAGCAAGGTCTCATACCTGGGTTTCTTGTATTTTGTACTCTGTGGACTTAACTGGGTGCACCACCACCTGGGACCTGATTTGCAGCTTTCTCCAGTTGCATAGATAAAATTTGGCATGGGAACTAATGTGTCTACCATAGTTTTCAAAGACATAAAGAGTTATTACTATTTATTGTAAAACAATCCATCAGAAAGATAGCAATAATAATTTTTTGAATGCTTAAAATGTGTCAGGCACTATTTACTATTTTATTCTCACAGAACAGCTGATGTGGCGAGTATGTATTATTATCTCCATTTCTATGAGACTTGGAGAGTGGAGGCAATTTGCCTAGGTCACCCAATTAGTAAACTCTGGAATTTAAATTTAAATCCCATTTCCTCCAGCTCCATACCCGAGCTTGGATTCTCTGTGACAGCAGTAGTAAAGGGATCTGTTTAAATAATCAGTGGGCTCCTTCATCATCTCAAGGGAGCAGATTAAGGGCATTTCCCTCCTCAGCATCAGCAGCTGGCACATAGGAAATGTACTGAGACCCAATTCCATATGCAGTTATTAATAAATGGTGATGGAGAGAGCCAGTCAAGGATGTAAACATTTCATATTCATTGCAGACTTTTGAAAAATCTTTAAATCAATACCTAGTTAAAATATGTGAATGGTTTCTTTCATAAGAACTACATTCTAGAACTAATGATCTAATAATCTAGTAAAAGAAACTGAGTTCTGTCAAACTGAATGAACTTGGGTGTTGTTTTTTTGGGTTTTTTTTGAGACTAGGTTTATGTGGGGTTGAATGTGACTAATGCTTTATGACTCTAAAGGAAAATAAGATCTTTTGTTTTTAGATTTTTTTCCCCCTCAAGTCCTCTCAAAAATGGGCCACAGTTCCCACTAAAGTACCTGCTATGATGATAACTCTTTGAAACACTCACAGGATGAGCCCCAGCAATAACCCTGGATGCACACAAAAAAAGACTTTTCTTGGGGTTCATTGATGACAGTGTGGGTGGGAGGAATTAAAGACAGTTTTATTGCCATTTGACTCTGCATAGTTGTTCTTTATATACATATATACTTTATGTGTTTTAGTGATAAGTAATTTTATAATATCTGTAAATTTTCATTGAGAATTTTTAAAATTTTAATGTATTTATTTATAAAATGGAAACACTGACAAGACCATAGGATAAGAGGGGTACAATTCCCACCACCAGAGCTCCGTATCCCCTTCCCTCCCCTGATTGCTTTCCTATTCTTTAAGCTCATGGGAGTACAAAGGATCCAAGGTCATTATGGGGTGCAGAAGGTGGAAGGTATGGCTTCTGTAGTTGCTTCCTCGCTGAATATGGGTGTTGACAGGTTGATCCATACTCCCAGCCTGTTTCTCTCTTTCCCTAGTGGGGCACCTGCCCTTAACCTGCTGCAGTACAGTCCGACTCCCTCATTTTATTTTTCTTAGCCCTCTAGATTCATCCACATTGTTGCAAATTATCAGCTTTTTCTTTCTTTTTTTTTCTTAAATTATTTATTTATTCTTTTTGTTGTCCTTGTTTTTTTTTTATTGTTGTAGTTATTATTGATGTCATTGTTGTTGGATAGGACAGAGAGAAATGGAGAGAGGAGGGGAAGACAGAGAGGGGGAGAGAAAGACAGAGAGAAACAGAGCTCCAGGACACATTGGTGGGGTCTTCTGTCCAGGGAAGTCCAGTTGGCATCATGGTAGCATCTGGAATCTGTTGGCCCAGGCAAGACCGAGGCCCTGATTCTCTACATGATTGTTCTAACTCCCTCAACTCAGATCCAAGTTAGGCAAAATGGGAAAGCCACTCTGGAGGGGGAAACCTTAACAAGTGGTGAAGCAGGGCTGCAGGTGTTTCTCTGTCTCTTTATCTCCTCATATGGTCCTCTCGGTTTCTGGCTGTCTCTATCCAATAAATAAAGATAATTAAAAAAACAGATTTTAAAAAGCTGTGGAAATGAGGAGGCCTTGTAAAACATAAATTAATTTATAATGAAAATAATTAAATCCAGCTTTAATGCCTGTTGTTAGTTGCTCTGGGATTTTGATAAGCCACAAAGCCTATTATAGCTGGAGGATGAACATATGTGATTAATCAGAATCCCTACTGCTGTTAATTTAGAATTTATTATTTAATTTTTATTATTTAATGAACAGTGTGCTTATTCAGAGAGAAGGCAGTTCCTCACCAAATAGAATTTTTCATACAGCTGGAACAGATTACTTGGCAAACAACTGTAGCAAACAGTATGCATTCATTGGAGAAACTGAGAAAGTTTTGCTTATAGAATATTGACTTGTATGTGCATATGTAAATACAAATATGTATGTATGTGTTCTGAGTATAAATATATAGTTTTGTTTGTTCTTTGTCCCTCTGGAGATTATTTTTTCTCTGGGTAAGGAAGCTGCTATTTCCATTTCTTTATGAATTATTTAAAAGAATCATATGAGTCACATTTTAGGTGTCAGTTCCATGCTATGATGACATACAATGCAATTTGTTTTGACCTTAGGTGAAAGTGAATTTAGCCTCCTGATGCATTTTGTTGAAGATAAAATTAGGAGATAGAGTCAAAGCATGAAAAAAAAATTATCTGATTAAGTTTTGCTTCCTATAAAGAGATTCTGTGTATATAGAGTTGTTTACATTCAGTACTCAAACACTTAATAAAGTTTATTTTTTTGAGAAAAGGAATATAATATTTTGAGAAGTGATGTATGCAAATAACATGACTAACAGCATAGCAGAGCATTCTTACTTACAGTTGTTAATTCTTGTGTATTGTCTGGAGATAGACATGCCATAAGTTTTATTTTTGGAAGAAAAGAATTAGAAAAATATGTTATGTTTTTATTTTCATTCTGTGGAATGAACCCAAGGTTCATTGCATATAGAGTTAACTGCTATACTCCCTCCTTGGCCTAATTTTTATTGTGTACTGAGAGAGAGAGAGAGAGAGAGGCAGAGAAAGAGGGAGAGACACAAGGAAAGTAAAAAGAGAGTATAAAGCCAAAGTGCCACTTAATCTTCCATGGAGTTCCCTGGGTGCTGTCCATGAAGCTCCCCTGTGATGCTTGGAGTTGAACCCAGAACTCCATGCATAGGAAAACATGTGCTCTATCACTGAGCCATCTCCTGGGTCCGAAATAGGAGTATTTAATGCTATACCTTGAGATATACATTTTAATCATTTTTGGAGAATCAAGACATTAATAACTATAGCTGTGGAATGTGAGTACATTGGCTTTTCATGTTAATGGGAAAATAAGTGACATACTAAGAGAAGATATTTAAGACCTACATGTGATGCTTTCAATAAGTCTTTTTCTCATTAATAGAAATTTATGGGAAAACACAATCCCATTGAAAATGTATAAAAGATTTGAAAGTAATACTATAAAAAATTCAACCTCAATTACAATGACATAAAAATTGAAACAAGAGTGAAATATGATATTTGCCTATAACATTGGCCACTAAAATGTCCAGTACCTATAGAAAATGGAAAAATACCGCAATACTAATATTTGCTACTCCTTAGGTGAAAGTAAACTTGCTCTTCTTAGTGCTGTCTATGCCTATAGTTTCTTTTTTTGTTTTTCTTTCTTTACAATATGCAACCATTTATGGATCACATAAAGACCAGCAGTGAAAGGAACCATGTTCAATCCCCCAGCCCCCACCTGCATGGGGAAAGCTTTGCAAGTGGTGAAGCAGTGCTGTGGGTGTCTCTCTGTCTCTTTCCCTCTCTAGCTCTCCCTTCCCTCTTGATTTATGGCTGTCTCTAATAAAGGGAGGAAGGGAGAGAGAGAGAGAGAGAGAGAGAGAGAGAGAGAGAGAACAGTAGTGAATCTCTCCCCAACCTCACCAATTAAGGCCACTAAAAAGGTCTTTGGATGCATTGCCCAGCCATTTTGTTTTGTTAATTGTGATGCCTGCTTTGATCCAGTGGGTTTCTGCCTGAGTGAAGACTGTAAATGTCTTAACTGCAACACTGAAGACAATGGAGAGTCACTTTTTACAATCTTGGGCTCACTTGGATAGTGTGCTGCTTTGCTATGGGCATGACCCAGGCTCAAGCCCCCACCTCATTGAAGGAAGTTTCACTCTCTCTGCTTCTCTACCTCTCTACTGCTCTGTCTCTATCTAAAACAAACAAATAAACAAACAAACACAAGGGGCTGCATGGTGATACATCTGCTTGAGTGCACACATTATAGTGCGTATCCACTGGGTTCAGGTTCCCAGTCCCCACCTGCAGGGGGGAAGCTTCATAAGTGGCAAAGCAGTGCTGCAGATCTCTCTCTCCCTCTACCTCTCCCTCTCTCTCTCTCCTCTCTCTCTTTCTACCTCTCCCTCTCCCCCTACCTTCCCTCTTTGTCTTCCCCTTCCTTCTCAACTTCTGTCTCTATCCAAAATAAGTAGTGTGTACACATACACACACACATACACACACACACACACACACACACACACACACACACACACACACCTCTCAGTGGTAAAAAAAAAAAAAGAATTTGTAACACGAATGAATTTAAAAATGCAGCATGAAGAAGCACAGATTGTATATTATGCTAAAAATTCTAATAAACATTACATGTCAGGTGAAAACTGGTCATTAATGAACTAGTCTTATGAACCATGTCCTAATTATAGTGCCTGATACAAAATTCTGTTTTGATGGAAATAGCTCAGATGATATCTGACTTTGCTAGTAGCTTGCTGATGGAAAAACCAATAACTGCAGGGTTGTTTATGTAATGATTTTGCTGGTTAGATGATGAGGTCTTTCCAGCACCCCGATTGACAGTCATGCTCAATTGGTAGCTTATCCCATTTCTTCTGTTCACCTGCCTGCCTTTGTTCCAGGAATCAGACATACACAAAAGCATGAACCCCCTTGGCCCCTTCTTGGGATTTTCTTTCTGCTTGTGGGATGATGGGAGATGGGAAGTAAATGAGATAAGCCAAATATGAAGGTTTATTTTTTGGGGTATGTGTGTGTGAGATGAATTTGTTTTGCCTCCAGGGTTATTGCTGGGGCTCACTGCCTGCACTATGAATCCACTACTCCTGGAGGCTATTTTTTCCTTTTTAATTTATCGTTGTTGTTGTTATTATAGTTGTTGTTGCTGTTGTTGTTGTTGGATAGGACAGAGAGAAATGGAGAGAGGAGGGGAGGACAGAGAGGAGCAGAGAGAGACAGACACCTGAAGAACTGCTCCACGACTTGTGAAGCTACCCCCCTGCAGGTGGAGATCTGGGGTCTCGAACTGGGATCCTTAGGCCAGTCCTTGTGCTTTGCGCCATGTGCGCTTAACCTGCTGCGCTACAGCCTGTGTGATGAACATTTATGAAAAATAGAAGTAAAGGGGGAGGATACTGTTTTTAAATGGAGACTTTGAGGCTGCCTCAGAATCAGTGAGGGAAAAAGAGGAGGTGGACTTGAAGAATGGAGTCAGGGCTGGATTTTGTGCTTATCGTGCCTCTTGGGTCTTCTTTGAGACTGACTTTTATGTTGGGCAAGATGGAAAAGCACTGAAGGACTGTGAGCAGGAGGAGGTCATCCAACTCGCCTTGTCACAGGATCTCTGTTCAGGAGTTTTCCTCTGCCCACTGCTTTGAGCAGTTTAAAAGCCCAGCCCTTGTGGTGTGAGTACTGATGGATTGTCAACTACTCAGAGTACATTCATCTGGGTAAGGTTTTATGAAAAATGGGTTTCAATACTTTTATTTTGATCCTGATCTTAGTCACAAATAAAAATAACGATTTTAGCAAGGTCAACATAACCACAGAGTCAGCGATTTTACTCATGTACTTAGATCCGAAATAGAAATGTGAAACAACAAGAATTGTAAAATCATTGAGAGAGATCAAATCTCTGAAATTCATTTTCCCCCACCCCTACTGCCCACCTGCGTGGTTTATGACATCATTTCTTCCCTGGAGGATTTAATTTCCTCTTAACTGGCTAGGTAGGGTCTTTGAACTAAAATTTCCCGTGTTACTACTAGAGTTCAGATATCATTTCTGTTCTCAAGAACCATGACTGTTTTCCCTGACGTGTGCTGTTGTGTCCCTAGAGTTTATGCCTTTCTTCTGTTCTAATTTCTTTCCCCTTCCTCTCCCTCCTCTCTCTCTCCTCTCCTCTTTTCCTCTCTCTCTCTCCCTCTCTCTCTCTCTCTCTGTCTCCTTTCTTTTCTTTCTTCTTTCCTTGCCACCAGGATTATCACTGGGGTTTGGTGCCAGCACTATGAGTGCACTGCTCCCACCCTTTTTTTCATTTTCTTTTATTTTATAGGACAGAGATAAGTTAAGAGGGGAGGGAGAGATAGATAGATAGATAGATAGATAGGCCAGGTGGTAGTGCAGTGGGTTAAGCACACATGGTGCAATGCGCAAGGACCAGAGTAAAGATCCTGGTTGGAACCCCTGGCTCCCCACCTGCAGGGGAATCACTTCACAGGCAGTGAAGCAGGTCTGCAGGTGTCTATCTTTCTCTCCCTCTCTCTGTCTTCCCCTCCTCTCTCTCGATTTCTCTCCTATTCAACAACAATGAAAGCAACAACAACAACGACAACAACAACAATAATAACAACAATAAACAACAAGGGCAAAAAAAGGAAAAAAATAGCCTCCAGGAGCAGTGGATTCATAGTGCAGGCACTGAGCCCCAGCAATAATCCTGGAGGCAAAAAAAAAAAAAGATAGGTAGATAGATAGATAGATAGATCGATTGATAGATAGATAGATAGATAGACAGGGAGAGGGGCAAACATTTGCAGACGTGCTTCACTGCTTGTGAAGCATTTTACTCGGCAGTTGGGGAGACGGGGTCTCGAACCCAAATACTTGCGTAGGTCCTTGCACTTCGAACTGTGTGCCTTTAACCAGGTGTGCCACTGCCCAGCCCCATCCCTATGCCTTTCTTTACACGTGATGCTGTCCTGTTTCATTTCTATTTGTCATTCACAGCTGAGTCCATGTGCTCCATCCTTTGGGAAGTTGGGGTTATTACTTTACTGTATCAGACCACAGAACATGTTGCAATGATAAAAGCTGTACAGTTTCTCCATTGCTTTATATACCATTTGAGTGACAAGTCTAAAGATTGTTTGTCTTTCCATTTCTAACACCCACTATCTAGTAGGTGATCAGTAAAAACCTCTGAAGGAGATAAGCGAAAGACCTTGAAGATGGAAGTGAAAGAATATGGACGTGTAGCATAATCAAACAGAGTTGCCAACCCTTGACAAAAATCATTTTATGGACGTGTAGCATAATCAAACAGAGTTGCCAACCCTTGACAAAAATCATTTGTAGCAAAAGAACTGAGTTAGCCTTCTTCCTTGCTCAGACTTAATTAGTTGCTTAAAATAAGCCAGAATATCAAAGTCGAATTAAAGGCTATGGTACTTTTCATATCACTGTTACTCATGTTTCACCTGAGAGTTTTGGTAACACATCTACTACATCTACATTTTAAGTGATTTTTTCCCCATTAAAACTCAAAAGAATATGAAGGCATTGCAGTAACTACTTGATAGCTTAGACTAGAAAAATTGCTCATCTGATTAAGAACTGTTGCTCTATTAGTTAAATGTCTTTTATTTGTCTGGGATTCCAGTGTAGGCATGCAAACATGACATGGGAAGGTGCTGTTTTATTATTATTTTTGTAACAGTTAACATTTATGACAGTGTAATTGAGCATAGATAATAAAACATATCCACTTAATTTAATAAAAAGTTAATTAACTATCATGGTGCTGATTTCAGTACTAAGAATACAATGTTTCCCTTAAATCATTCTACTGGACAAATTATGGCTTATAGGACAGTTGTTGATAATTAAGTACAGTTTTTTAAAAAATTTTATTTATTTATTTATTCATTCCCTTTTTGTTGCCCTTGTTGTTTTATTGTTGTAGTTATCATTGTTGTTATTGATGCCATTGCTGTTGGATAGGACAGAGAGAAATGGAGAGAGGAGGGGAAGACAGAGAGGGAGAGAGAAAGATAGACATCTGCAGACCTGCTTCACTTCTTTGTGAAGCAACTCCCCTGCAGGTGGGGAGCTGGGGGCTCGAACTGGGATCCTTACACCATATGCGCTTAACCTGCAGCACTACCACCCAACTCCCAAGTACAGTTGTTTTTTTATCTCCCCATGATAGGTGTCAGTAGCTCTGCCACCAACTTAAGTGTCTCTTTGCCTTCATGTCCTAGGTATCCACCCAATGCCTGCCCTCTGCCACCCACCTGTATCTAGCCCAGAGTCCTTTGCTTTGCTGCGACGTGCCTCACCCAGTTCAAGTTTCACGCTGTGCATCCCTTCTTGCCTTGTTTCTTAAGTGCCATTGATAAGTGAGATCATTTAGTAGTAGTCCTCCTTCTGAGTTAATGACAATTGTTTCCCTATATCTTCAGCTTCCTTTATACAAATAAGCATGATTGTAGAAATGGTAAGAGAACCTAAGATATATTAGTTTGGGTTTGCCATTGAAAATGATAGGAAAGTAGAAAAAAACTGAACACTTGGTTTTCTGCCACCTTCCCCATCAGCTCTCCACACTTTCACAATTTTGTTGTAGAGCCTGAACTAAACCCAAAGAAACTTCATTCAAATTAGTTGCCTCCATGACAGTATGCTTCCCTCATGAAAGAGACTCATTTCCTGTCAACACAACACTTTGGAATTCTGCTTTGCTTTATTGTCTTCTCTTATATATGGTTTTTGGTGTCTTGGGAGAATTTCTCATTTTCAAGTATCAGGTCACTTTATAGTTGTGTTACAGTATTTGAAAAGAGAATGATAGTACTTTCAGGTAATAGAGTGACATATTGAGGACACATTAAACTTCCTTAGTTTGTATTCTAATCAGTGAGAAACTCGGGCTGCTAAATAACCAATAACATTTGTAACCAAGTGATAGAGTGAATATAGTAGTCTATTAATAGTAGTAAGGAATCACACGTCACATTTTCCCAAACAGTACTTTGATATTCATTAATATCCAATATAAAAGCCCATCAGAGTAGCTAATTGCTAAGTCATCTGAAACTAGAAAGCACAGACCACATGCTAAACTAGCAAATGAGTACAAAGACTGGGACAATTTAATTGGAGTAGCTGGACTGACTTACTGGTTCTAGTCTTTGTCTCATATCCACAAAGGATCTGATGAAATATTGCCAAAAATTTGAAATGACAATTAGAGTTACTATCATAGCAAAATCTGTGGAGGCTGATGCTCTTGGCCTAAAGGATAAGTCTATATCATATTAAGGGTTTTTTTTTTTTGCTATAACTCTTATTTTCCTATTGCTATTATTATGAATAATTTTCTTTACTAGTGATTTGACAGTTTTATAGTACAACACAAAAGCAAAACACGAAGGTTGTTAATCAAATGGACACATAGCAATATATATACAAATACAAGCTAATAGGAAATATCAAGTATTGGTGGAAATATTTCATGGAATTTTACCGCATGCACCAAATAAATAACTAAAATGGTGATAAGAAGATATTATGTAACAGTACTATATGTTAAAAGACATGCTTGAGAAAATTCACAAATAGATTCTTTATATATGAAGAAAAGAGAGGTTGAACTGACCTCAGAGAAGAAATGGATGATGAGTTTTTCTTTATTTCTTTATTGGGGAATTCATGTTTACATTCAATAGTAAATACAGTAGTTTGTACATGCATAACATTTCCCAGTTTTCTATATAACAATACAATCCCCACTAGGTGCTCTGTCATCCTTTTTGGACCTGTAGTCTCTGCCCACCCCACAACACCCCACCCCACCCCACCCCAGAGTCTTTTACTTTCATTCAACATGCCAATTTCAGTTCAGGTTCTACTTGTGTTTTCTCTTCTGATCTTCTTTTTCAACTTCTGCCTGAGAGTGAGATCATCCCATATTTATCCTTCTGTTTCTGACTTATTTCACTTAACATGATTTCTTCACACTCCATCCAAGATCGGCTGAAAACAGTGAAGTCATCTTTTAATAGCTGAGTAGTATTTCATTGTGTATATAGACCACAACTTGTTCAGCCACTCATCTGTTGTTGGAAACCTGGGTTGCTTCGAGGTTTTCTCTATTACAAATTGTGCTGCCAAGAACATATGTGTACACAGATCTTTTTGGATGGGTGTGTTGGATATATCCCCAGGGGAGTAACTGTAGGATCATAGGGTAGGTCCATTTCTAGCCTTCTGAGAGTTCTCCAGATTGTTCTCCACAGAGGTTGGACCAATTTACATTCGCACCAGCAGTGAAGGAGGGTTCCTTTGACCCCCCAACCTCTCCAGCATTTGCTGCTGTTACCTTTTCTGATGTATGACATTCTCACAGGAGTGAGGTGGTATCTCATTGTTGTCTTTATTTGCATTTCTCTGACAATCAAAGACTTGGAGCATTTTTCTTTATGTGTTTCTCAGCCTTTTGGATCTCTTATGTGGGGATCTCTTATATTCTGTCCATGTTTTCTCCCCATTTTTGGAGGGGGTTATTTGTTTTCTTGTTGTTGAGTTTGGCAAGCTCTTTACATATTTGAGTTATTAAACTCTTGTCTGTTGTATATCATGTAAAGATCTTCTCCCATTCTGTGAGGGGGCTCTTGGTTTGGGTAGTAGTTTCTTTAGCTGTGCAGAAACTTTTTAATTTGATGTAGTCCCATAGGTTTATGCTTGTCTTAGTCTTCTTTGTAATTGGACTCATTTCATTGAAAATGTCTTTAAAATTTATGCAGAAAATAGTTCTGCCAATGTTTTCCTCTAAGTATCTGATAGTTTCTGGTCTAACATCCAAGTCCTTGATCCACTTGCAATTTACTTTTGTGTTTGGTGAAATATAGTGGTTCAGTTTCATTCTTCTGCATGTTTCCACCCATTTTTTCCAACACCATTTGTTGAAGAGACCCTGCTTTCTCCATTTAATAGTCTGGGCACCTTTGTCAAAGATTATATGTCCATAGGTGTGGGGGCTTACTTCTGGGCTCTCAATTCTATTCCACTTGTCAGTGTGTCTATTAATGTTCCAGTACAATGATGTTTTGATGACAATGGCCCTATAATACAATTTGAGATCTGGGAGTGTGATGCCTCCAATTCTGTTCTTTCTTCTCAAGATAGTTTTGGCAATTCTAGGTATTTTCTGGTTCCAGATAAACATCTGTAGCATTTGTTCTGTTCTCCAAAAAAATGTGGTTGAGATCTTGATGGGGTAGCATTACATTTGTATATGGCTCTGGGTAATATATTCACTTTAGTGATGTTAATTCTTCCAACACCTGCAAGACCACCTGGAACCACAACAAGACAGGACTAGAGCAACTTCCGGAACCCACCAAATCACCAGTGAGTGCAGACACATGTGGCTCATGACTAATGAGGGCCTAGGGAGAGATTAAGTGGCTGTTTACAGTCTGGCAGTTTTCCAGTTGAGACTCTACCTCCAGTCTGTTTCACCAGCAAGGGGAAAGCTGAAGGGAGGAGAAGACTCCCCTGGGCCTCACCAAATGCAACTGTGAGTCTCCATTACTGGTGCCTTCAGAATCTGGAGCAGTGGGGAGAGGCCCTATGCTGACACCAGGGGACAGAGAACTAAGCAAGAAACATAGGAGAAAATCTATACATAGGTGGCCTAGCAGTGGGGCTGTGAAAGTCTCTTTGCATAACCACTGGATTATCTCTGCCCCACCCTGCTTTATCACTTGGTCAGGAGTCAGTGATTAAACTTAGAAGGCTACTTATAGCGTAAAAGGCCTCAGGCTCCCAAAGCCTACAGGGAAGAAAAAGAACAAAAGAGGCTTTTAAGACACTGAGCTCCAACTCAGGGATTAAAATAATATTGAAACAACTGTCAATTTCCAAAACTGTGAACCCTTTCAGTACCTTACTTAGGCACAAGTTAATCCAGGCAAGAGTGATCAGTAATTTAAAAAGTACTGAGAGAGAGACCTCATAACACTATATAGAATGGTTAAACCAACAAGAAGAAATATTGGGGAAATGAACCAGGACAAAAGTCCAGATAAAAGCTCCCCAAAGGTTGAAGCACAAGATAATGAGGTCAACAACCAAACATTAGTTAAGGAAATAATTAAAGGAGTGAGTAAAGAGTTTGTAAGAATTGTCATCAGAAACACAGAAACAACAAATGAGACTCCAGAAGAAAACACTAATTATCTCAAGGTCATTAGAGATCTGAAAGCTGAAATAGCTGAGATAAGAACACAACTAGCTGAACAAGGTAAAACAGTCTCATAACAGGGTAATAAAATAGATGAACTCAGGAAAAAGGTAGAGAGGAGAGAGAATAAAATAAATGAGGCTGAAGACAGAATTAGGAACATCAAGGACAAACTAGAGACAACTAAAAAAGATGTAAGAGATCTCAAAAAGAGACTAAGAGATACTGAAAACAACAATAGAGACCTATGGGATGACTTCAAAAGAAATAATATAAGCATTGGCTTGCCAGACAAGCAAAGAGAGGGAGGGGAAGAAAGCATTCTTCAGGACATAATAGGTGAAAACTTCTCTAGTCTAGACAACATCAAAGACATAAAGGTCCAAGAAGCCCAGAGGGTCCCAAACAGAATTAACCCAGACTTAAAGACACCAACACACGTCCTATTTAGAATGGAAAGGAATAAGGATAAAGAAAGGATCCTGAAGGCTGCAAGAGAAAAACAAAGAGTCACCTACAGAGGAAAACCCATAAGATTAGTAGCAGACTTCTCCACACAAACACTCCAGGCCAGAAGAAAATGGCAAAATATCTATCAAATGCTCAAATGAGAAAGGCTTTCAACCAAGACTATTGTATCCTGCTAGACTGTCATTCAGACTAGATAGAGACATCAAAACCTTCTCAGATAAGCAACAGTTGAAGGAATCAACTATCACCAAGCCTGCTCTGAAAGAAGTTCTGAAAGGTCTCCTATAAATGGTCAGACCACCATAAATAGGCCAGATATCAGAACACTCTAAAAATCTACAAAAATAGCATTAAAATATCTTCAATCTTTGATATCAATAAATGTCAGTGGCCTGAATTCACCTATTAAAATGCACAGAATAGGAAGATGGATCAGAAAACACAACCCAACAATATCCTGTCTACAGGAAACCCACCTAACTCAACAAGACAAACACAGACTCAAAGTGAAAGGATGGAAAACTATCATACAAGCCAGTGACCCACAAAAAAGGGCAGGAACAGCTATTCTCATATCTGACACGATAGACTTTAAAATAAATAAAATTTAAAAATATAGGGATGGACACTACTTAATGCTCAGAGGATCAGTCAGTCAAGAGGACTTAGCAATTATTAACATCTATGCACCCAATGAGAAGCCATCTAAATACATCAAACATCTACTGAAAGAGCTACAGCAATATATTAACAGCAACAGAGTAATAGTAGGGGACTTCAACACCCCACTCTCTGAACTTGACAGATCATCCAGGCAGAAAATCAATAAAGACATGAGGAAACTAAATGAGGAGATAGATGTACTAGAACTTTTAGACATTTTCAGAGTCATTAATCCCAAGAACCAGGAATGCACATTCTACTCAAGTCTACATGGGTTATTCTCAAGGACAGACCATATGTTAGGCCACAAAGACAGCATCAGCAAATTTAAGAGCATTGAAATCATCCCAAGCATCTTCTCAGACCACGGTGGAATTAATGTAACACTTTACAATCAACAAAAGATTAGTAATAGTCCCAACATATAGAAGCTCAACAGTACACTACTTAACAACTACTGGATCAAAGAGGAAATAAAGGAAGAAATCAAAATGTTTCGAGAGTCCAATGAAAATGAAGACACAAGCTATCAAAGTATTTGTGACACAGTAAGGCAGTTCTGAGAGGGAAGTTCATAGCCATAGAAGCACACATTAGGAAAGAAGAAAAAGCACAAATAAACTGCCTGATTGCACATCTTAAAGACCTAGAAGAAGAAGAACAAAGGAACTCTAAAGCATCCAGAAGACAGAAATCACTAATGTTAGGACAAAAATAAATAACATTGAAAATTAAAGATAAAAAAGCACATGCACTTTTAATAGTAGGTAAAGAAGAATGAAATTTTGTTAGACTACAATTTGGATAAAGTATTTAATTTTACTATTACAGACATTATTTCTTTTGATTTTCTTTTAAAAAATATTTTTGTTCATTTTTAAAAAAATAAGTGAGAATTATAACGAGAAAGAGACCAGAACACTGCTCAGCTCTAGCTTCTGGAGATGGTAGGGATTGAACCTGTTGTCTTAGAATCTCAGACATGAAAATCTTTTGCATAACCTTTAGGCTGTCTCCCCAGCCTTTCTTTCAATTTTCTAATTTTAAATTTACAAATAAAGTGAGCTCCAGTAGGAAATCTCTAAAATACTCAATAAAGTCTACTGACATATGTCTCCATGTGACCACAATGATGGACGTTAACAATGGCCTGCTGAGGAATCTTAAAAGATTTGAATTTCTCAAGACCATTTGTGATTCTTAGGAACCAAATCAATGTTATTTTTATTTAATCAAAGAGGACCAAAGGCATAATGTAGGTTGTATCTACTAGTATAAAAATAGTGCATTCCTTTTCTTTACAGGTGACTTCTTTCTTCCCTCAACTAGGGAATGTAGGTGATATTTATAAGCAGATATTAATATTAAAACAAGCCAGTCTGTTGCACATTAAAATATTAGTTTGTTTACTGTCTAGAGAAACAATAACCCCCCCCCCCACCAAAATGAGCCTACAGTTAAATTTTCATTTTCTTTTCTAAGCTCTTGTCAGTTTCTTCATGTTGTTAAAGTTGACCAAGTCATTGGGAAAAATCATCAAGTCCATTATTTGACATAATGAAGCCCAAACAGCTGGGCAACTTAGATAAAGGCTTGACTCTTCCATAAGCTGGTCATTAATCACATGTCAGCACTGTCGTAGAGGACTCAGGGACACTCTAGCTTTAAAAAAATCCCAGTTGGGAACAACCAGATGATTGGTCTTTTAAAATATATTTTCTTAGTAGTTGTAATCATCAACTAATTAATCATTAACTAAACAATTATGAATCTGCATTGTGGGATTATAGGCTGGACTTTTTTATGGGCTGCTTTGAAACGATTTGAAACAGAATAGGAAACTATTCATTCTGCCTTAAAAAAACAGCAAACAAGATGACACTATTTCACACCATGTGGAGATAATATATAAATAGCTAGAGGATTGTGTCAATGTATTATCAGCATGAAACAGGGCACATTTGCCACACTTTATCTCTGTGGAAAGTATGCATACTAAAATAAAGGTAAACTGATTGTTAGATTTAATTACGAGAGCTAGATGGATACACTTTGTTGAAAAAAAAGATTAATCTCATCTCAAATAATCATGTGAAGCTCCAAAGTAGGAAAATATACAAGAGTGTGAATATTGATCAAAAGAAAATATAGGGGGTTGGGCAGTAGTGCAGCAGGTTAAGCACACATGGCATGAAGAGCAAGGACCAGCATAAGGATCCCAGTTCAAGCCCCTGGCTCCCCACCTGCAGGGAATCACTTCACAAGCAGTAAAGCAGGTCTGCAAGTATCTATTTTTCTCTCCCCCCTCTGTCTTCCCCTCCTCTCTCCATTTCTCTCTGTCCTGTCCAACAATAGTGACAGCAGTAACAATAACAATAATAACAATAAGGGCAACAAAATGGAAAAAATTGCCTCCACGAGCAGTGGATTTGTAATGTAGGCACCAAACCCCAGTGATAACCCTGGAGGTAAAAAAAAAAAAATAGACTGTGATTATTTGCCAAACACTTTTTGTGTTTTTAAGGAGTCATTAAAATTTTGTTCAGCAGATTACCTGGTGATTACACAGAAACTGTGACATGGAAGAACTCTTACTAATAAGCATTGAGAATATAGCAGGAAAAATACACATAGAAGAAGTATGATTCTGTATGTGATGGAAGGATTGGTAGTATTTTTTATGTTCAAAGGGTGAGAAAGTTAACAACATAAATGAAAACCTTCAGAAATTATGTGCCACTGAAACTGAAAAAAACCTATCCCTGTATTAGGAGAGTCCTCAAGGGGTCCCAGTTGTCCACCATGTATAGACCTATTTAAACCACAGGCTGCATACATTCATTTAGAAAAGAAAATCAGATTGAGGTAAAAAGGCTCAAAATAAGAATAATCCTTTACTCACTTGCAATTAATTTCAAAGAGACCAGCTCATCATCCTCAGTTTCTCCTAAAATACCTGAAAATACATGTAAACTATGTATAGATATAAAACATGTAAAGTAAAATCAGACTGTGTATCTATTTTACTTAGTTCACTGGGCAATATATAGCAAACTTTATTCCTCATGAGTATATGCCAGCTTGTATATGTATATTTTAGATAGAGGCAGAGAGGCTGAGAGAAAGTCAGAGAGACAGAGAGCAGAGACACCTCACCCTGAAGCTTCCTTCAGTGTAGTGTGGGGACCAAGTTCAAACCCAGGTCTCTGACATGGTATAGCAGCACCTTATCCAAGTGATCTATTTTCCCAGCCCAGTTTATATTGCTCTTTCAAATATATGCACAGCCTGCTCTAATTTAAATGTTCTAATTTATTATATTTTATCATTTAGTTAGGAAAATAATGATTCACATGACAGTGGTTACATGAATTTAACTTCTTATCTCCCTGTGATAGCTATCTTCACACCACCCTCATCAACTTTTATCTTCCAGCATCATGCACTGGGTCCCCAATGTCTTCTCACATAGAAGAATCCTTCTCTTGCTGCCACAGAACACATCCAGCCAGGTTTTTCCCTGAGTTCTCCCTTTCTTCCTTTATGTTCTACCAGTAACTAACATCATTAGGTATTCATCCTTCTCAGAAGGCTTTTCACATTTAACACAATTTCTACACATTCCATCCAAGATGTGGCAAGGGAGATTTACTCATTTCTCACAGTCAGGTAGTATTCCACTGTGTATGTATACTACAGTTTTCTCAACCACTCTTCTGTCATTGGGTACTGCCATGAACAGGGGTGCACATAGATCTTTTTTGAATAGATGTTTTGTTTTCTTAGGATGAATCCCTAGGAGAGGAATTACTGGATTGCAGATTACAGGGTAAATTCTTTTCTAATGTTCTGAGGAGTCTTCAAAATGTTTTCTATAGTGGTTGAACCAATTTATATTCCCACCAACAATATTGAAATGTTTCTTTTACCCCACATCCTTACTAGAACTTGTTACCCTTTTTCCTTCACCCCCATAACACTGCTAAACTCAATTTTAGAGGTGCTGGGGACTAAACCTGGAGCAGTACCTCAGGCATGGAAGTCTTTCTGCGTAACCACTATGCTACCATCTCTTCTTGTTGTTCCTTTCTGATGGGTGACATTTTCACAAGTGTGAAATGATAGCTCATTGTTGCCTTTTTTAGACTGCTCTAATTTATTGATTGCCCTCCTCTTTTGATGTGAGTTAGAGAATTTCCAGTTTTTGCATATTGCTTATTGTTGGCAATGTATTCACGTGTGCATTCAGTAAGAGAGATTGTTAATGATGTAATTGTTCTTCAACTAATACATCTTAAAGACTGCTTGATGCCAGCATCCTTTTCTCTAAAGTGCAGCAACGTTTGTCCAGATAGTGAGAATAGTTTCCACTTGCCAAATAAGGCCTTTGGGCGCTTGAAAAGTTGCTTGTGAGACTGAGGAACTGAAAGTATAATGTTATTTCATTTTAAATCTAAAATTTTCCATGAACTGCCATTGATGTTCTTGGCTGAAGGCCACTGGCAAGGGCTTTCCTAAAATTATTGAATAATGACTACAGGTAGGCAGGCTTTTCCTGTCCAGACTTTAATTCAAATATTATGGGTGTCTCGCATGCAGTATGTGTTGGTTTCTGATAGCTTGACTTGATGGAAGTGCAGATCTGCAGCAGATTCACCCCAAAGCCATTATGTGGTTTCTCCTGATAGTTTCCAGGAAGAAGATACTCACATCTTTTCTTAAGGAGAAGTCTGTTATCCTCTTATGAGAGTGATCACTTGATACTTTTGAAGAGTGAGGTATGAGTGAAAATGTGTGTGTACATTTTCCTTCTCTGCATCTGTCTTGCTGCCTCCAACTGTGGCAGCCCTCTTGATCATGAGCAACTAGCATGAGAACCAAGAGTTGACAGTCAGCAGGTCTGAAAAAGCTGGTTCATATTTTTGGCTCACTGACCTAATTCTGAAACTGCCTGCTTCTGAAATTCTTGTGAATAGACCACAAGTTGTTTTTACAGCCTACACCATCATTGAGGGAGCCAGAAGTGGGGTCATCTGGTGACTATATACTTTACTCTCCAGGAGGACTGGGATGCCAGCCTCTGGCCACAATATGGGAGCACCATGCACAGGGGGAGCTTCACAAGCAGCAGAGCAGTGCTGTGGTGTTTCTTCTTCTCCATATCTTTCTTAATACATACATGCGTTGATAGGTACATATATATACAATATATGTACATACGAACACTTCCAGAAGTAGTGGGCTTGAAGCCCCAGTAATAGTTCTAGTGGGAAAAAACAAAACAAAACACCGTTTTAGAGTCTTCTGTCACTTTCCACCAGGAGTATTCTTTTTTTTTTCTTTTTAAGATTTTATTTATTTATTCATGAGAAAGATAGGAGGAGAGAGAAAGAACCAGACATCACTCTGGCACATGTGCTGCCAGGGATCTAACTCAGGACCTCATGCTTGAGAGTCCAAAGCCTTATCACTGCGCCACCTCTTGGACCACCACCAGGAGCATTCTTAACCAACACCTCTAGCTAAGAATAACTTTTACATGTTACTAATTTTATGAGTATTATTAAAGCCAAAAATCCATTCAAATGCTAAGTAGAAGGGACACATGCATCCCATGTTCATAGCTGCATTATTCACAGTAGCCAGAGAGTGGAAGCAGCCTAACTGCCCATCATCAGATGACTTTATGGGGTATGTATACTCCATGGAATACTACTACACAATCAGAAAAGATGATATTGTGTCCTTTGGGACAAAAATGGATAGAATTGGAGGTGCTTATGCTTAGTGAAATAAGAAATGAAAGACAACTATGAGATGGTTTCAATTATATGTGGAATCTAGAGATCTGATTTACATGAATTTGCTAAAACAAAAACCAGAAGCAAGCAAACTGTTTCTGAGACTCGTGAGAACTCTGGTGGTTATATTTGGGAGGTGAGAGGGTGGGGACACAAAACTTTGGTGGTGGGTGCAGTGTGGAACTACATATTGTAATCTTATAGTCTGTTTAAAATTTTTTTATTGGTGGCGCACCTAGTTAAGTGCATAAATTATAGTGCACAAGGGTCCAGGTTCAAGCCCCTGGTTCCTACCTTCATGGGGGAAGCTTCACAAGTGGTGAAGCAGGGCTGCAGGTGTCTCTCTGTCTCTCTCCCCTCTCAATTTCTGTCTCTAACTAATAAATAAAATTTTAATTTTTTATTATCTTTACTTATTTATTGGATAGAGACAGCCAGAAATCGAGAGGGGAAGGTGATAGAGAGGGAGGGAGAC